>NW_021632727.1:0-75369 GCF_004799145.2 Neltuma alba | reverse complement strand
ATCTTTTATTGGTTTGGTGTATTTTTGGCTTTGATGTTGCTTGCATTTTTTCAAGTCAGACAAAATCTATTTTGAGTAAAATATCTTTTTCAAGAAGATAACATTTTTAATTTACTAACTTCAGCCAAGACGAAAAAAATACTGACATATATTTTATAAAAATGGAATTAAAATGTTAACTAACTATATTTACTTGCAAAATAACATAGAATTAATGCACATAGCAAGTCATGAAAACCTTAGAAATATTTTAATGAAAATAGACTTAATAATGAAAGATGTATGATGAAGCCATGCGATATGGGATCATCTTTTTATATCTCATTTCATTTAACAAGTAAGTCGGACAGATTTAAACAAGTCTTATATCATATAAGTGCATTCCACCTACTTAAGTGAAATTGGCAAACTTTGAAGAGCATTCGAATCGTTAAATATGTTTTGTAAGTAATTATCTTCCTCCAAACAAAGATCAATGACTTACGTCGTACATGGAAAAGAATCTTAATCAAATTCTTCAAAACATCGCCGACAAACAAAAGACTATACGTAACCCTATTTTTGGTACAAAAATCAAACAGAGGGCTCAAATCAATCATTCAATAAACCCTAATTTCTGTAAGTTGTTGGAAAGAAGAAGCATGAGAACGAAGAAGACTTACAAGCACATCAGAAGTTGCATTATCATAACCCGTTCCTGCAGAAGCAAAGCAAACTCCAGTGGCAAAATCTTTGATGGAGTACGACGGATCCAAGTACGCAGGCACGTAGGTTTGATACCGAGCGCCTCGGAGATGAAGTCCGGCGGAACCCGGCCATTGCAGAACCGTCCGGTGGGGCGGCCTCCCTCGAAGTCACGGCCGTATGGCCTGAAGTTGCTCTTGAGAACGGTGGCGATCTTGTTGTTGTTCCCAGAATCCACAGAAGAGTCTCCAAAAACTATCACCGCAGGAACCTTATTATTGCAAACGACATTAACGAAATGGGTCGTCGCCAAAAGCAAAGTTAGTAATATTATGTGTATGCTTTCCATTTTCTTGCAGAAAGCCTGCTGGATATTGAATGACACACACGCTGGGATATATATATATATGCATTTTTACCATGCAGTTGTAATCAGAGAGAGATTATATTGGAAATGATAATAATAGTGTGAGGGGCAATTAATTAATAAGCAGATAAAGTTTGGTGGGAGATTGAATTTAATTTAGTGGATTTTTTTTCGGGGGCCCAACAATCTGGTGGACGATATAGAGATTTTATGGGTGTGTTTGTGTATGAAAAGTTGCCAAGAAATGAAAAAAAACCATATCAGGCATAAAAAATTTGGCAATTGGCTGACCAATAAATAATGTATATAATTTAGTAATTGATTATTAAGGCAACGAAAAGGAAAGTCTGGGGTTTGGTGAGTGGGTTTAAAACACCGATAAATATACAGACGAAGACGCTTATTTATTACTACACCAAAGAAAATAATAATTTGAACGTCCAAACGATAGAGAGTAAGTTAAAAGCAACGTATTTTTATGTAATCAGTAAACTGCTGTAGATACTCTGCTTAACTAATTTAGAGAGGTTAAAAAAGTTACTAAATTATATAATTATAGCATATCACTCTGTTCCTTGTTCTAAGTTACTTGTAGCCAAACCCGCAAACCAAAAAATACATTAAATTAACCAGTTTTTTTTTTCTATATTTACCCTTATTAAAAGTTGTGAGAGAGAGGGGGAGGGGATGAGTTGCATAGGAAATGAAAAGTTAAAAGAGAGATAGAGAGGGAGATTAATTAATTTTTTATTAAATTAATAGGAGTAAAATTGGAAAAAGATCATTAATTATACTATAAGTGACTTATATTTTAAAACAAACTTTTGAGGTACAAGTGACCTGTAATAAGGAATAGAGTGGTATGTTACATGATTTGTTTAAAATAATTATGTGCATTATTAGATTGTATATCAATTTATTATAAGTGAGGTAAATTAATTTTAAAAAAAACAATAAATATAAATAGTTTAAAATAATTTGGTAACTTTTTTAATCATTCCAAATTAATCAATTTATTTTTATATTAAGAACTGAAAGTAGCATCATTTTTCTTGGCAAAGAATTTGTTACTTTCGGATCAAACTAGTATATTAGCATTAAAATATATTTTCAATAAAAAGAATAATAAATTTTTTTAATATTTCTCTAATCTTAAATATAAGACACCTTTTGTAGTGTAATTTACACTATAAAAGGTGTCTTATATTTAGAACCACAGGATTATATATATTTTTTGATATGGTATTTATTGATTAGTTATGTTGAGCATTCACAAAAGGGAAAAACCTAATTATTATTGTTTTGGCAAAAAAAAAAAAGATGAAATGAGATAATGGTACGTAGGGAAAAAAAGAAAGAAAAAGAATAGTAGAATATTCTAGAAGGTTTGAAGGCTATCAAGGAGATGTGAAGATTAACGAGAATTTATAAATATTTTTTAAAAAATTTTGATTTTATTATACTTTTTAGATTTTAGCACTTAATTTTTAAATTTTTAGAATGTCGTGCATTTAATTCATCGAGTGAAAGGTGATGCTGTAAACTAATTAAATACTAAATAACCCCCTAATACATTTTATTTTGTACGCTTTTTGATAAATTGACTAAATTAAAGTTGAGATTTGAATACTCTTTTCCTATCTAGCTATCTCCAATTCTTCTCTTCTTCTCACTATTATCATGGCAACGCAACTACGGCAGAAACCACAAAATAAAAGTCACGTGGAGTAGTTTATAAGTATAATCGCAAAGTTTATGTCAGATGATTATATGACAATTATTTCTTTTCATATCACACTTTCTAATCAAAATATTTATATTGCGACTTTGACTTGGGTGTGATCTAAATAAACGTGCAGCAAGTTGAAGCTAATCAATGTTTAAAAACCAGATGGCATATCAATTGATCTGACTGAAGAAATATTGATACAGCCAATTAATGAATTTAATTATGATTCTGGTTCTGGCTGCGAGACAAAAAAAAATCAATTCTAAATTGATTAACCTGTCCAATAATTCATTTTAAGATGGTTTGTTGGAGTTCATATTTTTTCTTCAAAAAAAATAAAATAAATCTTTATAATCTTCTACTAGTACTTTTTTGATCCTTAATATAAGACCTATTTAACTAATTTGATTAGATTAAGAAAGTTAAATAAGTTAGTTAATTATAAGACATAAGATATATTTTTCTTAAAACACCATAATCAGCTTCCTTAATATCCTCTCTCCCTCCTCTACTTATTATAGTTGAGAGAGTATCCATATGGGTAATTTAGAAAAAACTAATAAATATGAGAAATAAGTCTTATATTTAGGATTAAAATTAACTCAACAATTAGGTCATATAGTAAGGATCAGAGGAGTATTTTAATTTAGATGGAAAACGAAATGAAGGAGAAGGTCAGGACCGGTTAACCCCTTGATAATACAAATATTTTTTTTAAAAATTTTTTATGTGTGAGGTTATGAATTCGAACATCCATAAATTCAGTTTTCTTTTTAATCCCCAAAGAATGAAATGGCCAAAAATAAATATTATAAAATTATAAATTGACTCGTTTTATTTGTTTATATTACATTAAATTTTTAATAAATCAAAATAATATACATAACTGCAAATTTATATAACAGCAATCAAATCAATGAAACTGTGCGAATTCAACTACTAATATGATTTTCAAATATGATTCAATTATCAAAGAAATTCTAAAAAAATCTATAATAGTGTCATGTGCATATATTAGTAAATGAAATTTAAATAATGTTAGTGTATGGTTAGATGTCCGTGTCAAAGGCTGTTCCTTATCAGGTGGATTTAAGTCACTACTTGTTCATATATCCATCGGCAAACGCATCTGTCACTCACTCTCAAACTTTTTAGTTATACTGATCCGATGGGCCTTACAACATTTAATTCAATTTATCTTATTTTTATACAGAATTAAACATTATTATTCATATATACAAATATATATATAGCTCGAAATCCAAATACTTAACATTATTATAAAGTCAATATTTTCTCCTGAATATATTAAAAATATGATAAAAGTATCTCTTTAATTCTTTAATGTGACATAAGACTTTCTTATAGTGTTTTTTCAATTATATAATCTTAGCATTGTTAATTTAAAAAAAAAAAGCTAACAAGGAAATTTTAGATATTGACAAAATATTCTTAAATGATACTATCGGTCCTAATTATAAAAGCTAGTTGACTAGTTTGAGAAGATTAAAAAAATAAGTTAAGTTAGTTATTTGTAATAAATAAGTATTGTCTTTCTTAAAATATTTTTGTTAATTAAGTATATCGGCTAAAACTACTATTATTAGGAAAAATACTTTGAAAAAAATACATAAACATGAAAGACAAAGTGAATTAGAATCTTATATTTATGATCAAAATAAAAATCAAATGAGGTCTTATATTAAAGACCGGAGGTAGTAATATACTATTAAGTTTAATTTTTTTAATGATTGTTAAAAAATGATTATTTAAGAATTTCAATATTTAAGTTAGAAGACTGAAAAATATTTCCTATAAATTAAAGGATCAAAATTAAAATATCATATAAATTTAGAGGAGGAAAAATCAAGAGATTTCATTTATGGAGATATATATATATATATATATATATAGCCTCTGTTGCTAGTGCCTTATATATATATATATATATATATATATTATTGGAAACATTAGGAAAAATTGTTATGAAATTTTAAAAAAACATAATTATTAAAAAGTTTCAATAAGAGCACAACAGTATACAATGAGAAGTCTAATATAAGAAATGACAACCGATCACTTCTCATTAAAAATTTTAAGTAACCATTTTGTTCAGAAATAAGAATGCTTTAATTATTTAATTTGTCAACAACCACATGACAATGTCTATATGTCATTGTTATTATCGTTATCATCGAAAACTATGGAAGGATAGGATTTTCTCTGTTCTTTCATTCATGTACGTACCACAATTTCGAATCAGATTTTATCCCACAAAGTCTCACGGCAATGTCCTCAGATAATCTTCTAGATTCCTACATCTTCATCCTTAATAATTACCATTATTATAAGTTTGAAATAACTAATTTATAGATAACGAATTATTAGTTAAAATTAGTTAGCAGCAATAAATACATTAAAAATATAGTTTTGTTTTTAAATATGCCTTTATAATAAATGAGAAGAAAATGAAAGAGAATATGTAGAGAAATGTGACAAGAGAGAGTATAATAAAAGAGAAAAAATAAATAATTAAGGGTAAAAATTAAAAAAATACGTTAAATGTTAAAACAAATCCAAAATTAAAACTTGCAAAATAGATTACACCTCTTTCTAAATTTAAAATTTATAAATAAGACCGGGGAGTACCTTTTGAACTCCTTCGTTTTGTTCTATAAACGTTGAAACGGCGGGTCGTCTCAAGTTGAAAATTAACAACCTCGTGTCTCACACGACAACATTACGGTATATTTACGTGTGGGTATTAAGCATTGACCAAAATGGGTGCCCCCATTAAATGGAATACATTGATTTATTTGATTATTTTTGACCACTTAAATTCCTATTAATCTTATTTTGAATAGATACATTCAAATTCCAAAGTCGTGAAGATTATTCAACATAGATATGTAGATCACCGTTAAATAAATAATTAAGTCGGTTGATGAAAGAAACGTGCTGGTGATTTCTCATTTCTCTGATATATAGCCTCCCAAATTTAATTGTATTTAGAGTAGTAATAACTAATTTTTCCTTCATTATTTTATACAGAATTAAACATTTTTATTCATATCTCTATATATATATATATAGTCCTAAATCGAAAGATTTAAACATTATTATAAAGTCAATGTCTTCTATTGAATATATGAAAAATATGATAAAAGAATCTCTTTAATTCTTGAATTTGACATAAGACTTTCTTATAGTGTTTAGCCAACAATGAAATTTTAATTATTGACAAAATATTCTTAAACGATGATATACTAATAAGTTTAATTTTTTAATGATTGTTAAAAATGATTATTTGAGAATTTCAATATTTAAGTTAGAAGAATGAAAAATATTTCCTAACAATTAAAGGATCAAAATTAAAATATTATATAAATTTAGAGGAGGAAAATTGAAAACCATTAGATCGATCATTGAGTGACAAGTTTTAAAAAAATCAAGAGATTTCATTTATGGATATATATATATATAGCCTCAGTTGCTAGTGCCTTTTATATATATATATATATATATATATATATATATATATATAGTATTGGAAACATTACATATATTTAGGAAAAATTGTTATGAAATTTTAAAAAAACATAATTATTAAAAAGTTTCAGTAAGAACACAATGAAAAGCTAATATAAGAAATGATAACGGCTCACTTGTCATTGAAATTTTTAAGTAACTATTTTTTTCCTTAATCTCACAATAATTCTCCCTTATATTTATTCTGGTTTAGAAATAGGGTGTTTTAATTATTTAATTTGCCAACAACCATGTGACAATCTTCATAGAAAAAATCGTCAAAAAGACCTTAAAAATTAAAAAATTGCACACAGAATTGGTTCACAAAAATTGTTGTCAAAACCTATATGAGTTAAAGTGCATCCAGCATTTTAAAATATTTTCTCAAGTGTATCTAATACCCAAAAATATTTAGTGGTATGTTCAGCATTTGCAAGTATTTTTCAAGAGCGTCCAACACCCTAAAGTTTTTTTTTACTGGATGTACCAAAAAATATTTTTGAGTGTTAGATGTACTCAAAAAATACTTTTGGATGCTAGATGCGCCAAAAAATATTTTAAAGTACTAGACACTCAAAGAAATACTTCAAGATGCTGAATGCATTACAAAATATTTTGAACTATTGGTTGCATTTAGAAAAGTATTTTGGAGTGCTAGATATATCTTAACCCAAACTCATATTATTGTTATCGTAATCCATACTAATATTATAAGAGGTTCCTATTTATAATTTTTCTATTTTAATGTTTTCTGGTTTTTGCAATTTTCCCATGTCTATATGTCATTGGTATCATCGTCATCGTCGAAAACTGGGGAATGATAGGATTTTTTCTGCTGGTAAAAAAAAAAAAAGATAGAATTTTCTCTATTGTTTCATTCACGTACGGACCAAATTTCGAATCAGATTTTATTCCTGCAGCTTCATCCTTGATAATTACCTTTTGAGCTCCTCCGTTTTATTGTATAAACGTGAAACGGCTTGTCGTCTCAAGTTGAAAATGGACAGGCTCGTGTCTCACACGACGACATGATGGGATATTTACGTGTGGACTGTGGATGTTGACCAAATTGTGTGCCCCCATTAAATGGAATACATCGATTTATTTGGTTATTTTTGACCACTTAAATTCCTATTAATCTCAAAGTCCTGAAGATTATTCATCATAAATATGTGCAGACCACCGTTAAATAAAAAACTAAGTCGGTTAATGAAAGAAACATTTGTTGGTGGCATTTAAAAAAAAAGAAAAAAGAAACGTGTTGGTGATTTCTCATTTCTCTGATTTATAGCCTCCCAAATTTAATTGTATTTATAGTAGTAATAACTAATGTTACTCCATTATTTTATGCGTAATCTTTTTTTAGTTTGCATAAAATTATCTTTAATAAAAAACTAATTTTTCCTCACACCACTTAAAATTATAATTATAATTTTACTATTCTTACGAGTTCTCTCTTTACAATATAGATCATCTATTTTTGTCACAACAAAAAATAATTTTAAGAAAATCTATTTGCTTGATGGTATACATACATATATTATTATTATCACTATTATTATTATTATTATTATTATTATTATTATTATTTTTATGCGTTCACATGGGGGTCTAGTATATGTGGTTGGCTTTGCAGACGAATATTAATTAAGCCAAAGCAAATTAGCTCCAAAGTTTAAAGTACACCTATATAAGTATTCCTCTTCTTGTCTTTAATTTAAAACCTAATTAATTAATTTGAGTTAATTAAATATGTTTATTAAATTAGTTAATATACTGCATCTTTTTTTTAAAAACACCTTAAATATCTTTTTAATTTCTCTCGCTCCCCTACTTAATTATTATTGAAGGAATATCAATAAATTTAACTTGAAAAAATTAATAAACTTATGAAATAAATCTTACATATAAAATCAATATTAATTCTCTAATTAGATTTTATATTAAATACTAGAGGAACATTTGATATATAGAAAAACGCATTAATTTGGATGCTACCTCCGCCAATTAATAGGATCAACTATAGTATGCATAGATCTCAGAAGAATCACCAAAAGCAATTGAATATATCAACAACACAGAATCGTCATCATGTGTATGGATTTGTTTTTGTCATACTTTAATTTAATTCATTTGATCTCCACATATTAAAAATATTTTTGATTAAAAAAGTAAATTTTAATGCAAATGATTAAAATGTATGAGTACTTTAAAAAAAAAACTTTTTAGCTATTTTTAAAATATCTTTATTAACTTTTATATTTATAACCGATTAAAAAATGGAAACCAAAAGTATTAATCTCAGTACACATGCATATCTATGCAAATCATCACATGGAGTCTAAAATTATTGCCTCTAAAATATTAAATTCAACATTATGGCCTGTCCATTCCATACAGAAAGGTCTTATTTATCATCACGATTGAAATCATTTATAAACACGTTTTATATAAGTCGAGACAAAACTCATCTCATATATTTATCTCGTATTTTTCATGAATTACGATTGAAAAGCTACTTATAAGCTATTCCAAACAGGCCCAAAGTATTGTATTAGCTGTCTTCAGGAAATGACCTACTCACAATTATTGGTGCCGGTCCATAACCCTCATACTTACCTATAATATAAACATTTGCACGGAAAAATAAATCCATGCAAAATTCAGACTATAATTTAAAAATAATAATGATGACATAAAATTTGAGACAAATAATTATTTATGAATTATATATTTTATATCAATGATTGCAAAAAATGCTCCAACTTTTTCTCAAGCATCAAACAAGTAAAAATTTGTCCAGATTTATCCATACGATCATTTAACCCTAAACTTACATGTGTTGAAGAACTTGACATAATTGTCATGAAAAAAATTTGATTTTATTATTTTTATTTTAACTAGGCCCACGTCAGCCAAACACTAATATCTTGGGACTTTAAAGTAAGTATATGGTTCATGCAAGTAATGGGCTTGCCCCAATATCTTTAATTCGGTTAGAACCCAATTCTAGTCACAGAAGAGAATAATGTGTTTAGAAACCCAAAAAAAAAAAAAACCCTTATATGCAGTCGCTTTTTTTTTTTTTTTTTTCCGCTAAAGCATAGATATCCTTCTATTGGAGGCAATCCTATTCGGGATACTGTCGGGCATTAAATGTGGACACCTCTCTTAACAGAGATTCGAACCTTGATTTGTCACGTTGTAAGAGACTAGTTTTTTCAGCTAGACCCAACCCCCATTAGTTATACCATTCATATCACATGACATATGGGCTTTTTTGTGCTGTTGTACAATTGATATTTCTTAACATGCGAAATACGAAATACAAGATAAGATATAAGTATGAAATACTAACTAATTTGATTAGATTAAAAAAGTTAATTAAATTAGTTAATTACAAAAAATGTAATATGTTTTTCCTAAAACACTATAATCATCTTTCTTAATATCCTCTCTCCTTCTTATACTTAATTATGGTTGAGGGAGATCCATAGGGGTAACTTAGAAAAAATTAATAAATATGAGAAATAGGTCTTATATTTAAGACTAAAATTAACTCAACAATTATATCATATATTAAAGACTGGAGGAGTACAATATAAGCACGCAGGGAGAATTTTGTTTCAACTTATATGAAGATCTTTATAGATCGCAGCTCCAAACAAACTCGTGAAGTAGATCCCCTAAGCGATAGTTTTAAGGGCCTCATGATAAATTTATTCATATTTATTAGATCAAGTTCACATGTAAATTTACAAGTGTACTGACATATTGAAACAAATAGTAATAAGCAAATGACAAGTGTTCATATTTCATAAGATAGTTTACAAATACACATGTATTTTGACAACTAACAATAATAAAATAAGAACTATTCATATGAAAATTTATAAATCTTAATTTACATTAGTGATAAAAATTTATAAATATTTATAGGCGAATTTACAAGTACACATATGTTTTAACAACTAACTATAACCATATAATAAGTATGATTAGAAAATTTGATCGCAACTTCACCTAACTTCCCTCCTTATTCATTTTTGCCACTCTCTTTTTCTCCAATAAAAAATTAATATTTTGTGGGTCACACTCGGCTGTTTCAACTGAATAGTAAAAAAATACGAAGAAAGTGAGAATTCGCGAGTAGGAGAAACGAAAACCCAACAAAATGAAAATTGAAAGCCACAACTTTTGAACAGAGGGGCAGAGAAGCTTTTACTGATCATTGTGAAACTTCTCGAGGATTAATTAATTATTAATCACACCACAAATCAAAACCCCAAATGGGCATTTTAGTCATTGCAATAGTCTCTTCCCTTCTTGACATGGTAATTTAAATAATTAAATAGTCATGGTAATTTTTATTTAAAGAAGGGTTAAGGTGCGCCCAACACCCCGAACTATTTACCTAGGTGCGTCCAGTGGCCTAAAGTAATTTTAGGTGCATCCAGTGTCCTAAACTAATTAAAATGGTGCGTCCATATTCCAGATTAACAGAAATGTTATGTTTAACTGTTACTTTCCTGACTCAATTTAAAGTTGACCCCAAATATTTTAAATGGCAGACAGATGGACATTTGATGTGTATTATTCTTACTCAAAATTGAATTTATTTCCTTCCTCTTCTTCTAAATAAATTGACTTTTGAGTAAGAATAATACACATCGGGTGCCTATGTGTCTGCCATGTAAAATATCTGGGGTCAACTTTAAGCTGAGTCAGGAAAGTAACGGTTAAACATAACATTTCTGTTAGCCTGGGATATGGACGCACCATTTTAATTAGTTTAGGATACTGGATGCATCCAAAATTACTTTAGACCACTGGACGCACCTGGGTAAATAGTTCGGGTTGCTGGACGCAACTTAACCCTTTAAAGAAAGAGACGTTGGTCTCATTTTGTCAAATGCAACTTCTTTCAGAACATTTCCGCATGTGGGATTCCCTTGCCTAAAGACCAGGTCCAAGTGAAACAAACAGCCAAATTAAACACAAAACTATCTACAATCACTCAAAAAAATAGTAAACTCACTCCCTTTAAAACCCAACTTTCCTCTCCTCTTTCCTTCATCATCATCAGCTTCTTCCGGCATTAATTAATTGGAAAAGCTCAGAAAATGGCGTTCTCAAAACGGGTGATTGCGTTTGGCTTCGTGGCACTTGTGGCCTGCATGTGCTTGATGAAAGCAGTGGAGGCTAGCGACGACAACGCCGACTCGCTTCATGCGTTTCAGCGCACCATTGAAGGACACTTCAACGTTGTGAAGAAGGAAGAAGAGTTTGATGACCCCCCAGAAGATCAACTCAACTATGATGAAACTCACAATCCAGATTTCTATGTTGGTCATAACAATGTCGAAGTATTGGGACACTGAGTTTCATCATCTGAGTCACAACCAATGCCGTTCTTCTTCTTCTTCTTCTTCATCCTCATCATGTTTCTTACAAGTTTCCTTCCTGTGATCACATCTCAGTTGATCCTTATGCCCGTTCTCTTCTTCTAAATACACAGCTAAGGAATTACAAATATCTACATTCTCCTTATTCTTGTACTAAATGTTTTACATCAGGGAACATTACTTTAAATAAAGGTTTTCAATTTCTCCTTGGAACAGTTTTGTCTTTTCTTTGATATAGGTACCCTTTGTAACGAGTTCACTATCAAATGTCGTGTCTAAAGCTATCAGCTAAAGAATATTACAGTTATGTCTCTCTGTTAAATTTTGAACGAGTGGATTTTACTTGAACAGTTTATCCTTTTTGCTTTATTTTTGGATCTTTCTTCCTGTTTCATGCGTACAGCAACTTGGTGAAGCATAGATGCAATTCAAATGACTGAGCCGTATTTATCAGTGTTATTCTCATGAATTTTATTCTATTGCGATATTGGCTAAGAGGTCATCTTACAACCCCTCTTTTGGGGACAAACATTAACTAAGTTGTTATTAAATGATCTTTTTAATGTCGTCATTACAAAAACCTCTTTTGTCACAATTAATATTGTAGTCCAAATGGGATCCTAGACATTTTTTTCAGTTAAACCACTGGTATCCAATGTAATCTAGACACCGGGCTTCTTTTTGGTTCATTTTTTTTATGTCTGAGCAACCAATTAGTCCAACCGAAGCGCAAGCGCATTAAAAGGTCAAACTTCTCTCAACACGTGTGCTTTCTGAGATTCAATGTAAATTATTATATGTTTGTGTTAAGTTTTAGTATGTGAGTGTGTCAAAGAAGTCTACATTACTCAAGATTGAGATTTGAATATATATTTAAGTTATGATATACAAATTTTAATGTTACGTTATGTGAGAAGCAACGAATCTAGACAAACATCTGTTTCATATTGTATCAATGAGAAAACAAACATGCATTTAAGAGGTTTTCTATGGTGATATTTTCATGGCTACAAAAGATTTTTAGTTGAAGCCAATAGTTCTAAATAATTAAGAAATGTGTTTTTAGTTATTACCTTCTGTGGTAACTAGTTTAGTGGCCACAAATTAGAATGGTTCATCCTCTAAATATAACTAAAAAAATCATTCGAATACTATTTTGTGAGCTTTGCATGATATTAAAGATTTTTAAATCTTTTATTTTGTCAGAATTTTACATTAGCGGATTACAAAGGACTGAGTTTCAATCAGAATGAAAAATCCATCACCAACTAGTGAATGGTTCCAACTATGTGGATTATAACACGTTAGCCATGATGATTGCAACATGGAAAGAAGGAAGCATGGTTCTGTAATGAAATTTATAATCACCGAGTGGAGTTTTTGCACAACAATATCGGAGCTTCAAAGAAGGATCTGACAAACTTTAATTAAATGCATTTTTCCCCTTTAAATGACATATTTGCTGATCATTATTTGCAGAAGCCGTGGGATTATCGTTTTCTGCTAGTACTGTCAAATTCATTACACTAAGGTGTTACCTTTTGCTATCTTGTTCATAGTTTACTGCAATATTTACCATCATTACATGAACAGATTTCCTGTTTATAGCGATCATATCAGTTTGGATTTCTGATTTTAAAACATATTCATATGATATCAGAACTTTTCTAAACGGCACTTCAATCTCATCCAAATTGAATCCTGCGCGAACTGTCTGTAACTCACTATAGGCTCGAGAAACAAAGAGATGTGTGCGAACGAGATATCCAGCAACAAGAAGAAGGAAAAGGATTGAATATAGAATTTTTTTCCTTGGTTAACAATAGGTGTAGTTTTCCCAGTATCCACGGGTTCCTTAATCTTCTTATTTCCCCATAGAGGAAATAAGGTAATTAGATGGTATACTATTTTTATATGCTTAATGAATCTCCTTATAACAACCTATGGATCACTCAAATGCTGATATTTCTATGCAATAATTCGGTCTACTGAATTGATTTAGATTGATTTTCTCCCTATGGGCTCATGATAAGAAAAAGGAAGAGAAGGCTTTTAAGACTTGTGCTTTGTCTACACTTTAAGCATAAAAGGGGTGTCATGTGAACAACTATGTCAGAGATCATGGAAGCTATAACATTTGAATTGTATTACATAACATAGAGAATCACAGAAGCCTAAACATTTGAATTGTAGTAAAGGGGACGGAAAATGCAAACTAGTTAATCATTTAATAGCAACTAGATTTGGTTTTGTTGAACTTTTTCCTCCTTTTCCCTAATCTGCATCAGTCTAGTTTGGCCCTGAATAAATCGTTGTTCATTAATGATCTTTTTATACTATTAAAAGCCAAAAACTGATCAGTCAATCAAAGAATTGCATTTTCAGAAATAAAAGCACAGTTCTATAAAATCTGCAGTCTGCACAAAAGAGAAAAGTTGGATATTCTTTTTTCTCATAAATGATATCAGTATCTTGTGTATAATCATACTACAAAGTTTTCTGTGTTTTTCAGCTCTGAGACAGAGAGGGAACCTCCTGAAGTGTTTGTATAGAGCATCCTATTCAGGACGTCATTTTAAAGAAAGACATAAGAGGATCATATATATCTTGTTTGGCATTTTGACCCATAACATAATCTGCATGAGCATAATCATCCCTGTACTGCACTACAAGCTTATCTTGATGATGACCATCAAGGATTTCCAGAAGGCGTCGTACATCCTTCACATCAGAAAGAGCATCAGCCCCACCATAACTGATGAAGAGAGGAAGGTCATTTGGAATTCTTGATATGTCATACACGGGAGGCAAGGGCTGTCCATAGTGTTTAATATTCTCAACTTTGTTCTCATAATCATACATTGCTATGGTTCCTCGTCTGATCACTGCATTAGCCATAGGATTAAAACTTACTTTTCCTCTAACTAGACCAACCTGTTCTTCTGTTATTACCATTTGTTCCGTCTGAATTCTCAAAATCAAAATCTGTACTACCTTCCTATTTGAAGAATTAGAATAAAATGTCGAGTATCCTAACAATTTGACCTCCAAATTATTGCACTCACTTAGCTATAGTCCCCAAAAAAGTAGCAAATGCGTTATGCACGAATTATTCTTGAAAAGAACAAAGTCCTTGCATGTTAGTCAAGTGAATCAAGAATGCCAAAAGGACCAAGCTGTGCATTCATTAATTCCAAGAATTAAAGCTAGCAATTCAAGGGTGACAACTTACTCTGAGACAGATGAATCGTGTTCTTTGTTGCTGTTGATTGAGGTTCATGTTCCAGGAAAATGTTTACAATTGAACGGTTTACACAACAGTTGGGACCTGAAACCAATACATAATAAGGTCAGTATAAATCAGTATAGTCAGTTAAATGGGAATATGCATAGTACCTGTGAAAGATGTTAACAAGTTGGTGCAGTCAATGCCTGGTTTCTTGCACAGGTCCTCAAGAAACTTCATAACGGCATCCCTGTTAAAACATTGGGGGCAAAAAAGTGAAGCCAAACAGATATCAAAACCAATCTTAAAGCCAAACAGATCTCAAAACCAATCTTAACTCGTATTTCAATAATAAAATCACAAAATTAGTGATACCCACTTCCTTATTCTGATAACACTATCCATCCAGTGAGAAAAATAGAAACGAAGTTCAATCTTTGAATGATTTC
The DNA here is from genome assembly GCF_004799145.2 of Neltuma alba. Taxonomy (NCBI): domain Eukaryota; kingdom Viridiplantae; phylum Streptophyta; class Magnoliopsida; order Fabales; family Fabaceae; genus Neltuma; species Neltuma alba. The sequence goes on along the minus strand of NW_021632727.1, from coordinate 59,981 downwards.
CAGTGAATGTGTGATATCTGATTGGATTCTGATCTTATTCCGCCCTCAAGGATAAAATTTTCTAGTTTTATGCTAACCATATGATAGCACCCATCAAAACCACAGTACAGAGCAATAACAGCCACACAATTTCTTGCTTAAAAAGGTATATCTAGAGTTGCTTACCCTCTCAGATTAAATTCAAATACTCCCAATTTGTACAAAGACTGCTATGAGAAAGCCATCCTGCAGGTTAGTCCCTTTGAATTTTAATCTTAATTAACATAACAACAATAAATTTTAACAAGTACCTCTGCAATAAAGTTTTCAGCTGCGTTTCTAGCCAGTGGCGATGTCATTTGATTGACATAGGCAATGGGACTAAGCAAGGCGGCTGACCTCAACATGTTCGATAACTTAAACTTAGAAAAAGCAGCCAGTGCAATTAAAGTCCCCTACAGAGCAGTTTGTTACTTTGCTTCTTGATTGAAACAGACGTCAGAGAAAACAGCATACTAAGTTTACCTGTGAGTGTCCAATATAGTGCAATTTTTGTCTTGTTAAATGACGAACATACTGGATTGTTGCTGGAAGATCATAAGCAACTAACTCATCCCATGACCAGTCCCAATAAGCCTGAATAATTGAATCAATATAAGCAACAGATTCAATAGGTAGAGACACACTGAGCAAGGTCTTTTTCAATTATTTGGTCAACACCCTTTTTCCCATCAATACTGCTTTGTAAGAAACGGTTAAACAAAAAGTTCTGAAACAAGAAGAAATTGAAAAGGCAGTCAGTAGGCAGAACTAACCGAGCCATTCGTGGCCAGTGATGTGTGTTGACGGCTATACTTGGTTCCGCGAGTGTTAGAAAGCCATACATCAAACCCATTGTCTGCTAACAGGAATGCCAGAGAACGGCTTGGAGGTAACAAGAGCCATGTTATAGCATCCTGCAGCCACAAACTTTGCATCAATTTCCATCATCAATGACAAAAACCAAGCCATAAACTTGCTTTTAAAAATTGAGAGTGACCATGAAAAGCCCGTGCTGTAGCAGAACTGGTGGCCTATTTCTCATTGACCCCCCTGATTGCCCCACTGGAATTCTCTGCATGTTGATAACATAACCATCTCGAGTTGTCACCTGAAACGCATCAATCACACAAGAAACCCATCAGTAGGTGCTCTAAAACCTTACTAATTTTACGATGATGATCGGAAGAGAGAAACAGATGCAGAGAGGAATATGAATGTCAATTACCAAGTGTTTTCACAAGCATAGCCCTGCGTCTTCACCATTGATGAGCAGATACCATCTCTGGGCGCTATCTCCATTGCAGAAGTACTGATAGCTGATACCAATTCTGTTCTTCTTGTTTCTCCAAGAGATAACCCAGAAAAGAGAATAATGACAATGATTATTGCGAGCGAAGTCTCGGCCATGCTCTGGTTCCTGCTACATCTCTACCTTCTCATTATGACATTATTTATACACGGCTAAACAGAGAACCAGATAAAGACAGAAAAGAGTATTCACATGTCTTTTAAAACCCACCACCCTCTTTTTCAACAGATTCGCTTGTGGTTTAGAACAGGCCCTCTGTGGGGTCTTCCCGGTTTTCTTATATTAAAATTGATGATTAATACGCGAATGGTAATCATCACGGCTGAATAGAACAGGCCGGTGTGGACCCCATAACAAGCCTTAATCATGTGCCTTGCAGACAAACGATTTTGTCATAGCTAGCTACTCTTTTGTCCAGAGAAAGAGAGAGAGAGAGCTATGCATTTCACTGGGGAATAGGAAACTTGGCATGGATACCTATACGGGTTGAAGTATGAAGGCTTAGTAACTTATCTTCCATAAACTCGTCAATTAATTCTGAAACATATGATTTTAAATGCCTTCTTATGTCAATATTTTTTTTTTTTCATATTGATTTTCAGCTGTATGTAAATACTCCTCCAAATCTTTGATATAAGACTTATTTAACTAATTTGATAAGTTAAGAAAATTAGATAGTTAATTAATTATAAGAAATATGATACTACCATCCGGTCCTTATTATAAGACCCCGTTTGACTTTTTGTTTGGTCCTAATTATAAGACCCCAATCCATTTTGTCTCTTATATTTTATACATTTTTTTTCCAAAATAATCCTTCTAATAATGATAGTTCTAGCCAATAACTTAATTAGCAAGATATTTTAGGAATGAACAACACTTATTTATTACAAATAACTAACTTAACTTACTTCCTTAATCTTCTCAAATAAGTCAACTGGGTCTTATAATTAGGACCGGAGTATATGTTTTTTTTTCTAAAACATCATAATCATCTTTTTTTAATACCCTCCCTTTCTAACTTATTTGATTATGGTTGAGGGGTATCCATAAAAGTAATTTAGAAAAATTGATAAATATAAAGAATAGATCTTATATTTAAAACTAAAATTATCTTAACAATTAGGTTCTATATTAAGAACATAAAGAGTAATAGCTAGAAACGACTGCGCAATATCAAATAAGCCTACACTAAAAAAATCCTTAACATGCACCTGACCTGAGACACCTTGGAACTTTAAGTCTAGAAATAGTCTATATTTATGAGATTACGAGAGTGGTTTGGATAGAAATCAAATCATGATTTTCAGATGTGCTTTTTCGGTTACGAAATAAATATGTGAAAGAGTTTGTCTCGTTTTACAAAAAGTACTTCTGAGAAACACTTCTGAGAATTGCCAAACCTCACAGCTCGAGCATGCCTCTCTTGGGCATTTTCTTTTATCCATACCCAGATAATTTAACAATTACAAAAGAGCTTATGTTTATCTTGTATGAAATAGAGAATCATGCTGCACCATTAAATTAGATACAAGGAACGTCCCGTTGGCAAAAAAAAAAAAGATCAAGGAACGTCCATCTCAAAAAGTCTATTACGGTTTTAATTGTTTTCAAACGTCTTCACTGCAGCTCCTGGCGCTTTGGATATGATTGGTGCCATGCATCATTCTTCCAGGTTTTAGCCGGCGAAGCCATGGCCATCTTCTAGGTTTAGATCCATCCTAGAATTTTGATCTGCTCCTTTCTGGAAACCCTTATTTGCGAGTCAGCTTTCACCTTGCTATCCCAGGCCAAACCAGCTCGTCGGGTAAACAGACTCGAAGCTTAAAATTTTGCAAGTTCAGTTCAAACGAGATTACATAGATTCAGCATACACGATGAGGCAGCCAACCCGCAGCATGCACGATGAGGCAGCGAAACATTTCAGGGCAGAGCCTGTTTGTGTCTGGCATAACACACTCAATAGGACATTCAAGACTTCAATTCAATAGTCCTTGTTCCAGCATCTCTCTCTCCCTCTCTCTCTCTTCTCTGTGTTTCTTTTATTGGGACTAAGTTTGACAATGAACACTTGGAAGCCAAATGAAGGGAGAGAAAGGCCTTCAAAGTTTCCTGCATTTAGCTCCAAAATAGCACATCAAGCACCACAAACATCAAAACAATTCAATATCTCAAGTGTTAATATTGTCCAACTTCGGCTTCCCTTGGACATGCTCACTCGGCAAAGTAAGATATCAAATATAAGCTCACCTGTAGGCAAAATATAAAATTTTTCCCTTTGTCAGTGACATCTGGATGCAGTCAATAACTTTTACATGGTACCCATAAAATATTAACCCATGTTTTTTAAGAAGATTATTCAAGTGCATATCACAAACCATAAGTGGGCAAGCTTAGACTGTGACCCCCATACAAAGTGTAACATGTAGCTGACAAGTTGAGACACAAGGGAGCCATATTGATTCATTCATTGCTGATAAGAAAGCCAGCGCCCCAAATATGAACCTGGGAACTACATGTTTGGAAACCCGTGTTGATTCGATAACCGCTGTAGACCCACTCGAGAAATTGACACAACAGAATCAACTTTATAAGAGAAAAAGCAAGAATTATTCCATTTAAGCAACAAAGGAATCTCATCTCAAAAGCAAAAAACCAGGGAGCCAGAAAAAGCACATTTAAGAAAACACCTAAACAAGTCATGGCAATAATGAGATTGAGGTTCCAAACTTCCAGTTGTAAAACACCATCCGAATCCTCTCAAATTAATCCTACTGCAGTCAAAAGAGAAAAATTTCATAGCCATGAATTTTCGCAAACAGTGAGCATAATAAAATACAGAAACAAGAAACACAAATTGATCATTACAACTTGCAGCGATCACATTGCCTCTTCGCTCTGTTCTTCAGGTGGGTGGAACCATATCAGGAACTGAATTGATTCCTTAAGTCTGACCTTAGCCAATGACCACTGTATAATGCATTCTACTCGAGACGCAATGGCGCTGATCGAACAGCCGATCAGAGGTTCGGTCAGGAAATTCCCAGAGAACCCGAATCGAAACTTTCTGGAAGAGAAAATGTTAGACTTTCCCATGACTCCATCGCCAGCGGAGGCGTGCACCCCAAATTTGCAAGCTTATGCATAAAATTTGTGTATTAGATTCCTGTCTCATCTATGAAACAAGGGAAAGCTCTCAAATTTGTTTGCAATGGCAAAAATAAGATGAATGAAATAGAAATTATGAGATTTTAGTTCTCACTATAAGACAAACTCAAACGCAATGCCATGTCCCACCCAACCAATTATCCTAATCCCATAAGCAAATATGCATCAAGACGATGTCGTTTCCAGAGGGAGGAACATGTGAATGTGTGAAATATCGTCGTTTTCAGCATTTGGCATTTGCCTAGTGCGCTAGTGCAGAGAAGATAAACGCAAATCGTCTCTTTGAGCAGCAGGTCGTCCGCCATTGTTAGTGAAAGCTGTAAAAGGTTGAGAAATGCCTCTCTCGCTCTTGCAAATATCCTCTACTTCTCCTCTATATTCCACCTACAATCATCTTTATCCGACGTCTATCTTGCCCAAATCCCTCTTCCCTACTTTTCATCTGGAATCAAAGGCCTTGAAACGATGGATCTTTTCCACTAAGACAACACTGCACCAAAGAATACCTAAAAACTGGCGCTGTCCATGCTTCTTTGCTGAGACTCCAGTTTTATGGGCAGGCAGGCTTTGTATCTTTTATGCCCTCCTCAAGGCTGGATTGGCTGGATCTCGAGAAAACCCGCTCGTCTCAGGTTTATGTCTACATCCTGCTTCGCGTTATCTGATTTTGTTTTCGAGTTTTGAACTTGCACATTTGGATTTGGACTTTATCCGGACAGGAATTTTAATGCGTCCTTATTTATAAGTTGAATATCTGCTGCAGATTTGGAGATTGATAGCAGTGATGAATCTGGTGACTTGGGGTTCTCTAAGTGGACTCAAAGTATCCTGGGTAAACCAGGTGTGCTAAGCGTCCTTATTTTCTGATCTTATACTTTGGAGGTGTAATGTTCTTTAAAACCTTAGGCCATGTGCTTTTGACCTATAAATACAATGTTTCATGTAGATCTGTACTCATTGAATGCATTTCCTAGGGAGAATTTTATTTGTGTTACTGGGGATTATCAGTTAGCTGTTAATTGTCACTATCAGTTACTGAAGGAAGTTAGTTAGGATATAATTGATTATAACCACCTATTGATCCTATGCAATTACCGATCAGTGCATAATAGATTTCTTGTTTGGCAGCCCGAGGCTATCAGTTTCCATATCATGGTATCACTGCCATGTTTTGATTAGGGAACATAGTAATTAAGGACCCAGAAAGTGCCTCAAAGTGTAATTTATATCCAAAATATATGTGCTCTGCCCAGCTGTCATGTCTATGCTTCATACTTACAGTGTAACTTCCTGGAATGCCAGTAAATTTACCTGGTCCATGACGTCCAGGTCAATGGAAAAGTGGCTTATGTGCCAGACGTTTAAGTCCTGGTGGCTAGTTCATTTTTCAGGCACATGTTTATTCAGAAAAATAATAATGAATTGCGATAGGCACATGATGCATAGTGATCTTTTTCCTTACTTGTACTTTTGTGCTTATAACATCTTACTTTTCTAACCATAGCCTGCCTAGAGTGAAAATCGTCTTATGCTAGTGTTTGTCTTCTCAGTTAGATATAGTTGTGGTGAAACATATGAGATGGCAGTAATGGATAAATACAAGCATGTTGGTTGTTACCGTATGATGGATACAATAATCCTTTGGAATTGATGTTGCTTATGGTTTGCAGTTTTCTGGAAAATTTTTAGGGCGAATACCTCACTTTGTGAGGATATTGATTGAGTGATTTCTCAAATGTAGCGATTTTAGAAATTGACAGAATATCCCTGGGCGATTCTGGAGTTCTGAGAAGGCCTGAGTTATCATTTCGTTGCCATTTATGCAGGTCTTTTGGGTAGCATCCAGGAAGCAGGAACATTATAAATTGTTATTGTGCTTCATGTGGGGGATTGTGCATAACTAGAGTATAGTGCAAAATACTGAAAAGTCACCTGTGAATTCTCTTTGTATTTTTAATACCTTGCTGCACAATGAATATATGTGGAAAATTAATACGTGGATAACTAATGCTTGCCATGCATGGATCCTTGATTGGCTTCCTTTTTATACTACATATAATTTACATGTTGCTCTGCGTGGGTAACTTTTGTGTAGTGCTTTCTTTTCACTGTGAAGTTTTTTTCAATTTAAAACTGATTATATAGGGATTTTTTTTTTTTTTTAGTTTGCATTTATTTTCCTGACTTAAAACTGGTTTTTTTTGGGCAATTTGTGTTATATATTTCTTTTCTCCCTTTAACCAGCAAAGCAAGAAGTTACTGGAAGGAAGCTGGTAATCAAATGGCATGCTACAACCAAGGGCACACTTCGAAGAAACTACAGAGTCCGATCAAAGTCTGAGGGAAAGCGTCTTCTTAAAGCTGTTGCATCTCTATTGTCCGATGATGATCACTTCACTGATGCCACCTCTCACAAGGTTCTATATTTCCCCTCCTGTTTTACTTCAACTCTGCAAAAACCTCCGTCAATTTTTTTTCCAAAAAAAAATAGAGGGTTAATATAATTTTTGGTCTTTCAAATTTGTTCTCATTTTGGTTTTGGTCCTTCAAATTTTAAACTATAGTTTTTGGTTCCTGGGAAAACCTTGGAGGTACTTATATTTTTTTTCAATTTTCAATTTGGTACCTATGTGTTTTTTGTTTTTAACTAAATCTTTAATTTTGTTCTATTAACATCATTAATCCTTATGTAGAGACTAAAAATATCAATAGAACAAAGTTATAAGAGCTAATGTTGCTAAAAAGATAAAATTAAATGTTTAATTAAAAGGAAAAAAAAAAACATAGGTACCAAATTAAAAATTGAGAGAAAGTATAGGTACCTTCAATATGGTTTTCCCTTTGGTTCCTCTAGGGGCAAAATGATCCAAGTTTTTATTGGATTATAAGGACCAATATTTTAAATTTAAAAAAAAATTTGAGGGACCAAAACTTATGGTTTAAAACTTGAGAGACTAAAACCAAAATGAGGATAAACTTAAAGGACCAAAGTTTGTATTAACCTAGAAAAATATTTCCTCAGTATCACTGTTTATGATTTAAACTCTTCTGTTCACTTTCCCATTTATCCAATTACTGGAGATGCTGCTTCAGGCTCTGTGATTTGTCATGTGGCACACTCATATTCATCCGGAAAAATAACGGATGATATAATTGACTGTTTTATCAACAAAAAAAAAAAAAAAAAAAAAAGGAGGATGCTAGAGCTTGAAATGACATCTATCTTTAATCGATTAAGTTGAAATGACCTCTATCTTTAATAGATTAAGGGGGAGATGTTTCAATAATGAGGGAAATGTTTGGAGCCAGGTCAAGCTTAAGAGAGTTAATTCCATGATGTTCTTATTTTAATTGAACTTAAACACATGCTCAACATGACATTTTGGTGAGGCCATTGCAGGGTTGTCAAATTAGGAGGGAAAGTGCTCATGGAGAGAGTGTGTGTTGCAACAATGTGAGAGCTCTTTTTGATGAGCTTCCAACTCCACACCTGATTGTAGAAATCACTCCTTTCCCTTCAGGATCTCTCACTGAGAAGGATTACACTAAAGCAGAGAAGCTTGAGAAGGTTCTCAGATCCAGTCCTTCTGTGTGAGCCATCTTAATTTGGTGGTTCATGCATATTCCTGTACATATTCAGGGCTAACTTGTATATACTTATGATGAACATAAGCTTTGGACAATTTTCAACTCAACGCTGCACTGATTGAGTTGGACCTGGAAAATAATCTGATATCAGTTTTTTTTTTACTTTCATCTGATGCCAATTTGTCCAGTGTCTTCCGTATGCTTTCCCACTTGTGAACTCGTGAATTATCTTGAGTAGTTTACATCATGTTAGGTATGCTAAATATTAGCCACAGAAGGGAAAAGATAATTAAAGATGATTTTAGAAAAATGACACTCATGTCTTTAGATAAAATAAATTAACTGAGAGGTCATCATTGTTATGTAATGCTCTGTTACAAAGTGCAAGTCATCTCCCCCCGTCTTTTATGAAAGACATTTAAAAGGATTTTCTTGATCCTGTTTAGAAGGGATTCTAACTTTGTCTCAGATACTTATAGGATTCTCTTGACTTATGACATTATTGTTATGAACATCGAGAGTTTTGTGTTGAAGTCACTTTACTCGAGTAGTTTTTCCCACTATCCTACTATTTAATTATTCTTGATCAAGAAGATGATAAGGACTTTGGTTTAGAGAGTTTAAAGGGAATCATTAGGATCTAATTCAGAAAATCAAGAAATGAGATGTTACGTTTACTTAATTAAAAAAAATGATATTTATTAGGGAGGATCATAAAAATCAAAATTATTTAGGGGGACAAAAATTAAAATATAAATTTAAAAATACTAAATTGACCCTAACCAAATTAAACTCCTACATTATCTCTGCCACAATCTATTTTTAAACTTTAAATTTCATTAAATTAAACAAAAATTTCCACAACTTTTGCAACTTGCTTACATATTTATTGGAAAAAAATTACATGAAGATTCTTCACTTTTCAAATTTTTTTTTTAATTTTGACAGATTTTTATTAAAAGAATAAATTTTTATAAGTTTAATAAGATTGAGATTTTTTATAATTTATTATATATGTTGCAGAAATGCTCTAGGTGTCTTGAATATAAAAATAAAATTTAGCCACGAAAAAATTTAAAGAAATTTTGCATAACTTTTGTATAAGAAATTTATGTGAGTTATAACAGTTTTAAAAAAAAGCCATGTAATGTGAATAGAATTTTAAAAAATCTAGATAATCGTTTATAATTTTTATGCAAAAGTGGTAGTCTGATGCTTGCATGAAATTGGAAGAATACTTGTGTGTAAGCCCACAAAAAATTTTCAATAAGTATTTTAATATAAGCAATAAAATTTATGATAAATCACATAAAAATAAATGATGATAAGGTTTGTTATTAACTTATTATTGTAGGGGAATAAGGCCTTTTCAGAATGTTCATATTCTAAGATATAAGGCAAAAAATTTAAAATTGGTATATTGTAGTTACAGATTGTAGTTACAACTCTTTTAAGTGAAATACAAATTCTTGTCTTTTTTCAATTTTTTTAATTTTACTCTTATATTTATATTGATATATCATGTAAGGATTTATGGTAAAAAAAAAATATCATATATAAATGGGATGGTTTTTGTTAAATGATTTTGAGGAGGAATTTTATAATACACACATAATATTTTTTTCGGGCCAACTAATGCACACATAATATAAAACTCTAGTAAATGATATCATTTATTTATAAACTGTAAATTATAAATAATGTTACTCATTTTTTATTATCGGGTAAGATACATGTTAATTTGTTCATAATTGGACTGTTATAAATTTTAAATTGATAATATAAATTGAGCGGAAAAGTTTAATGATGTAAATTGATTACTACAGATATTAATAATTAAATGATATTTGTATGATAACTACTAAGTTGTTGCGTGAAATGGTAAGTGGTTTGATCTCTGCAAGGAGAAAAACACAAGCTCAAGTTTTGGAATTAGTCTTGCACTCAAAGTAACTTGAGGATATTTTGAGTTGTGCAAAAGGAAAAAAAAATGATACCTTGATTGTAAGAATATAGATCCGGGTAAAACAGGTTAAAATGTCATTTTTGCTCTAAAAGTTTTCACGAAGTAACACTAACTAGTAGGAAGTTTTTTTTTTGGGAACAATGTCATCATAGAAGTTACAAAATCGTACCCATGTCAACCTACCCTAAGAGGATCAAACAATCAACCATTGGTTAACTCATTATGCTGAGATGGCATGCCTCTATCACATCCACCTCATTTTTTTTCCAGGTCAGTATTAACAAGAATTTGCCCATCTTGTTGGAATAATGGAAGAAAGAGAATGATACAAAATAAGTTATCCTTGGAGGAGTAAACTCTTATAAGCAAAGAAAGAGACAGGAGAGGACGAGGAGGAAGGTGGAAAGAGAGAGAGGTTTTAGTAAACCGAAATAGGGAGACCCAGCACTTGGAGATGGGAGAGACTAAAGAAGAACACATCTTTTCAAGAGATATCATTATCTTGCTAGAGTTTCACTAATGTTTGAAGAGATACCTGCTGTTTGAGGCCATTTTGTAATTTTCTTGAAAGAACACATCATTCCTTTAGCCATTTCCACATCCGTTGGCCCTTTTTCATTTTGAATGTTTTTGTTGCTAGCTGCAAAGCAATATTACAATCAAATAAGTCGCTCAAATAAATCCCCTCTTTGTCTCTTTTCCATTAGTCCAACATAAATGCGTAGTTTTTTTCTTTTTTTCTTTTTAATTTTTCAATTTTTAATATGATTTGGGAAAAAATGAGATGGATGCTACATAGGCATGTCATTTCAGTATAATAGGCTAACTAATGGTGGATTGTTTGGTTCTATTAGGTTAGGTCGACATTGCCATGATTTTACAACTTTTCGAAGTGATATTGCTACCAAAAAAAACTTCATGATATCAAATACTCTTTTGCGAAAAACCTTTAATCCTTAAAAAATATAAGGTAATGTTGATGATCCCCAACTTTTGTTTTAGTCTTCTTTTTTTTCAAAAAAAATTTTTGTTGCCAACTATGCAAGCACTTTACATTGTCACCTCAATGCCAGTGTCCCTACAGGCTACCTCCACAATGTTGTTCAAGGGTTGGAATAAATACTCAAATCCCATTGCACAGCTCAGGACTTCTTTTGCCAATATGTCTACCATTTCATTAGCTTCTCTTCAACACTAAGAAACAAGCACCTCCCAATCCCTTCTCAACATCTTCATAATCTCTGATATTAGACCCCAGCAGAACGGGTCTATCTCCTTCACTTTGCTAGTCATTTCCACTAGATCACAAAAAGTCTATTTTGAGGTAAAGGATGCCCTTGTCCTGTGCCATTTTATGTCCCTATATGGTGCATCCCTGTTGAGATTTACAAGGAAACCGCCCAACACCTCAACAAGGGAGTTTCTTATAACCACCTACAAGTAGACACACTATCTTTTCTAGCTGCCACATCATCCACATTAACCTTGATAAACTCTAGGTCATGTGGCGTCTAACTTTTCCCCTCCAAAATCACATGACCCATCCTATTAGAATGTGTTCTCCTCCATCATGTTAGGCAGTAACCATGGCCAAGATATTTGTGGAGGTGGTGTCCTTAGCATTGAACATGTTGGAGTTCCTTGCTAACTAAAGTTGGCAGTACGTCAAAGCAAACCAAATCTCCTATATGAACTTCTATTGTATGTTCCAACCAATCCACTCTGCTAGGTCATGACCTTATAATGATTTTGTTCCAAAGCTTTGTTTTGAGATGGCACCCTCGTAGTACATGAATGGTTGTCTCTATCACCTTATCACACACGATGCAAGCTAATGAAAGGCTCATGCCCTTTGCATGTTGATTGTCATTTGTAAGAGGCCTCTTATAGGCACAAAGCTAAAGAAACATTCTATCTTTGGGGAGCGTCTTCCATATTCTACGCTACAGCCATGTTCATAGTGCCTCACTTTTAATTCTCATGCTATCATAAGCAGACATGGTGGCAAAGTCTCTTACTAGGGCCAATTTCCAGCCTAACTTATCATCCTATGTTTTCCTGACTTGGTAGGATTTAACTTCGCACACCACATGGATTGGTAGATATCTGACAAGTACATCACATCACCAATTCCCTTGTTCATCTAATATTTTTGGACTCACATTCTTTTGCTCCTGAGACACTTCTTGTGTGGCAATGTCTACAAGTCACTCGTGGCTATTGCACCATTGGTCAAGCCAAAATCTTACACCATGTCCATTTCCTAGTACCCATTTTGTGAAAAGTTGCATGTTCTCCTAGCATTGCTTGATGCCTTGCCACGTTCTAGAGCATTTTCTCCTTTGTTCAATGTTTAGGACCAGGTTGTTACCGTAGCCATACTTCTCTCTGACAAATCTCAATGAAAGCACATCACATTTTTTCATTGGAGACTATCCAAGTTTCATTATAAAGGCATCATTCTACATCTGAGCCCTTCTAATACCCAGATCTTCCTCCTCTTTTTTCATGCAAACTCTTTCTCATGTCACTAGGTGCATCTTTATGCTCTAGTTGGAACCACCCCACAAGAACTTCATACATTGTTTATTGATGTCGTTGTAGGTCGAGCTTGGTAGCGGGGTCAATTACATCGTGTATACTAGAACAGAAGTCAAACTGAGGTGACTAGCGTGTTGTAGGAAGCTAAGGATAGTGTGTTGGCCTTCCAATTCAAATGTAGGAGATTTAATTTGGTACCACTTTGTATCTTTGTATTTATAGTTTAAAATTTGATCCTCCTTAATTAATATTGTTTTTTTAGGTCCTTTACTTAAATTTTTTCTATCTTTTTCAAAAATTGGTGGGAGATAGTTGGATCATTCAGTCTTTACAAAAATATTATTAGTTATTTGGATTAAAATATTAAAAATATTATTTCACAGTCGTCGTACTTAACAAAATTTTGGTGTTAATCAAAAGTTATTTTGTAGTCATACATAATTTATACGAAAAATTAGGGGTGTTCATAGGATAGGATCATTAGGATGAGACTAAGACAACTCTGTCTTGGTCCTGTCCCTATAATTGGGATGGGAGGACCTTTGCATCCTATGTCTTGTCCCATTTTAATGCCATCCTGTCCTATTTGAGATAAGATATAACTAGAATAGAAAATGATATCTCATTCACGTATTCTTTTTAATTTTTTTGAATTTTTTTATTTTATAATAAATGCATTTAAAACATAAAAGTTCATAATAAAAAATATATAAAGAAAATAGATAAAAATTGGTGAAAAATGACAATAATAAAAAATTAATAAAGAAAAATGTTTTTTAAAGACTTAAAATATATAAACTGAAAATAACCCCTAAAAGATCATATAACCCATACAAAAAACCTTATAAATTACAAACAACATAATCATACAAATTATAATATTATTATATTAATGATAATTAAAATAAATTTATAAAATTAAAAAAGATAATATGTCAATATGGAAGTAGGACAAAACACCCTGTCCTGAGACATTTTTGTCTCGTCCTGAAAATTTTTAGGACATGACAAAATGACTAGAATCGGGACAAAATATGAGTAAACACCCTTACAAACAATAACTGTTAAAAATGTTTCAAAAGTTCTAGAGAAAAGGAAGTACCTGGGGATTATACTATTTAATGGATTTTTAAAAAAAATTAACATTACCAACCGTGCATACGTTTCCCGCCTTGTCATGTATATATATTGCCCATAGTCTATTAATAATAGCTTGGACTGCTAGTTTGGTTTCAAGTTTCTTTAGCAATAGTAAATCCAAAGTTCTCCAACTGTTGTGGAGCTTATTTCAGTATTTGTGTACTTTGTATCACCATTTTGACTACTTATGCTGTGGTGACATCATCACTTTTACTTTGCCTATTATCATTTAGGCAAGTGGATTTGGAAGTGATTATCGTCTTTGGTAGCATGTGGAATAAGCCATATGTTGGTAACGATCTTTCGTTCTTTCTCATCTCTTAGTTCTAATTTAAATTAATCAATCTTTTTTTCTATTTATTAATTGGATGCCTAAAAATAGAACTAATTTTAGATATGGCGATGGGGCTTTTTAGGCATTCACTACTTTTCTTGGCGATCTTGTTACTTGGTGGAGTCATGTCTTGGTATCAGAGAATTTCAATAAACTCTTTTAGTAGCTAATTAATATCAGTCAACTCCCAAAACATTTCAAATTTCAGTCAACCCCTTTGAATTAAAATAAAATAAAAATTTAATGGTAAAATAATACCCCTCATTTTTATTTTTTTTAAAACAAGTATTTGTTTTGTTATATATATTTTTCTTTGCATTATATAATTAGGTGGATTGGTTGGCTTGGTGGTCATATTATTTTTAGTGTGCTAAGGGGTCATGAGTTCAAACCCTTTTGGCCACCTCATCTTATTTAAAAAAAAAAAAAATCCTCCAACCACCAGAGCCTGTGTGACTGGCCACCAGGGGTTGGTATCGGAGGTTGGTTAATATTTTTTTTAAAAAAAATAAAATGAAAGGGTATTATTGTATTTTTACTTTTAAATTTTAATTCAATTTTGATCCAAGAGGTTTGACTGAGATTTTGAAATGTTTTGGAGATTGACTGATATTAATCAATTATTACTAAGGAGGTTTATTGAAATTCTCCCTTAATTCTTCTGTTTGGAGAGATGAGCATGATTTTCTTTTCTTTTCTTTTTTCTTTTTGGAAATCTCTCATATGCACAACTCTACAATGTTCTTAATGCTCTGTTATTCAATGGTGCGTGCAATTGTTTTAAGATCTATTTAATTTTATTTATGTGAAATTATTCAATGGTGCGTGCAATTGTTTTAAGATCTATTTAGTTTTATTTATGTAAGATTATTCTATGGTCTGACCATTTTCGCTATGGACTAAAGATTGGGACAAAAGTCATGCCCATTGTCCGTGTTCTTCCATTGATATGCCGATTTGCTTTTTCCATCAGCAAGGTGAAATAAACCAAGTCAAAAGTATGTCAATCTATTGCTAGTAAATTTTGCAATAACTTTCGTATAATTCTTAGAGGTAGCATAATTATACTTTTTGACATTTTATTTTAAAATTTATGAACTTTATTTTCTTGTAAATGCAAATTTTATAATTAAATTAAATACTTTGTGTGCTGGCAAAAAAAAAAACACCCTCGTGAAGTTTTCCCCTTTTTTAATTCAAGAGAACAAAATAAAAAAGTTCTAATTGCTTTCGTCCCTGGATAATTGGATTTGGAAATTGGAATGGCCAGCTGACAGTGATATTAACAATATCTGTGTAGGCTTCACTGATGGTGGCCCAAAAAGTGTTTGACATACATCCAAAAGGCCCAACTAGCCCAATACATCTTGATGTTTGTTGATATTTTTAACAAAAATAAAATTTAAATCTCCGGTTAAAGTGGCAAGCATGAGCGGTGGGTGCAGTCGTGAGGGCTGTTTAAAATGGTTTATAAACAGTTTTTCAATCATGATTCATGTAATATAAGGTAAATATGTGAGAGAAATTTTGCTTTGATTTATATAAAACGTGATCATAAGTAATTTCAAATGGGGCTACAACGTAATTTTATTTTTATATTTAGGGTTAATATAATTTTTGGTTCCTAAAATTTAGGTCTATTTTAACTTTAGTCCTTCACATTTTAAATACATGATTTTAGTCCTTGGAATTTAGCCTGTCCTAAAACATTAATCCTTAGAAGTGTAACAGTTTTAATATCTACTAAAGTGCCATAAATAGCATAGTGTAAATTCATTAGATGATACTTAGTTGGATCTTGTGTGAATAACAGAAGGGAAAAAAAGAACAGGTCCAAAAAATGCAGCTCTTTAGAGTTTTTTCCCCTCACCATTCATTTTTAGGAGCTATTCACTCCAGTGCACTTTGTTATTCACACAAATCCAATTAGCTGTGATCTGATGAGTCAATATCAACACTTATAATGTCATTGATGATACTTTAGCATATTCTAATATCATGACATCATCAAGGGTTAACGTTTTAAGACAAGACATATGATAGGAACTAAAACTATGGGTTTGAAATTTGAAGGATGAAAATCAAAATGGACTCAAATTTTAGGGACCAAAAATTATATTAATCCCTTCTATTTATACAAGAAATCCCCAAAAAATGACTGTTAGATTTTAAAATTTTAAATTAGTATTGGTTATTACATTTATAAAAAGACAAAACTCAAAAAATAAATGACAACAAATTTTTATGGTAATTCTTTATTTGAAATTTTAAAATTTAACAGTCATTTGTTTTTGGAATTTTCTCTATTTATATCTATTTTTTCAGAAGAAAAAATATATATATATATCTATTTAACGTAATCTGAGATTTCAACCTTCTTTGCCCGTGCGTGTCTTTGCTGTGACACTAGAGAAAGGCCAGGCAAGGCATTGCGGGAAAGGTCTTCATAGGGAAATTAAATTATGTCATTATGAGGGAGAGAATTTTATTGGGAAAATCACAAATAAAGACCCCTGAATTACTGAAATTACGCAGAGGTCACCTGAATAAGGAAAATTACCGTGAGGGACCCAATCTCATATTGTAAATATGAAATCTTGATGAAATGTCTGAAATGCCCCTCAGTCAAATGACAAGTTGACTATAAGAAATGACAAGTTCACTTTAATAGATAACAATTTCAGTAGATCAAATCACAACTTGATTGAAGGTATGCTAAATGACAAGTTGACTATAGAAAATAACAAGTTTACTTTAGCGGATGACAACTTCAATAGACCAAATTACAATTTGACTGAGGGGTATTTCAGACATTTCGCCAAGATTTCATATTTACAATATGAGACTGGGTCCTTCATGGTAATTTTACTTATTCAGGTGACCTCTGCGTCATTTTAGTAATTTGGGGGTCTTTTTTTGTCATTTTCCCAATTTTATTTTCACAGTTATTATTATTTTTTAAAATTTAAACGGCAATTGATGACGTGGCTTCAGTTATGAAGCTGCAAGGGAAGTGATCGCGTGGACTGCTCTCGCCCTCAGAATGACGCTCCCGCGTTCTTTGGGCCCACTCCTCCCCCCCCACCTCAAATTTCTCTCTCTAGTTCTTCTCTCTCTCTCTCTCTGTGATCTCTCCCTCAGTCCAAACGCTCCTTTCCTCTCCATACTCCCGAGTCCACCACCACCACTCCTCCAAGATAATCCCCATCCCATGGACCAACTCTCCGCGGGGCCTCTCGTCCCCGCCGTCAAATCCGACCTCCCCAAGCCCCCGGCCACCGCCTCTGATACCCCGTCCGCCGAGCCTTTCATGTCTGAACCCGACAAGGATTTCTTGTGCCCGATTTGCATGCAGATCATCAAGGATGCTTTCCTCACTGCTTGCGGCCATAGCTTCTGCTATATGTGTATCAATACTCACCTCCGCAACAAGAGTGATTGCCCTTGTTGTGGCCACTACCTCACCAGCAATCAGTTGTTCCCTAATTTCTTGCTTCATAAGGTCGGTCTCATTTCCTACAGATTCTCTTAGGCTTGCGATTGCTAATCGTTGGATATTTCACCAAACTAAACACGCTTACTTGAATTGGATCCTATCGTCCTTCTGTCATGAGTTGGGTTTCATTGGTAGATAACCGTAACTGCATTCTGTGATTGCATTTAAGAGTACAAGTCTCTAAATTTCTAATTCAGTTCATGTTTGAGTGTTCCGAGTCATCTTTGGGGTTAGGGATTTTGGACTAGTGAAGCTTCTAGGTAAGATAAAATATGAAGTGGAGGGGGGGCTGGGAGTTTCTTTTGTTTATATTCACTCTTATTGGTGCAGGTATGACTATTAATAGTACCAGTCTCTGGAGCCTCCTTTTCATTCTAATTCACGATTTGTAATGTTCCTCAATTAACACCATCATTTTATGTGGAATCAGAAGCGTGAAAGTTTGACTATCTGATTCGAACATTATTAGTATCTTGAAATAGTCTACTTCGAAATGCAACTTATTGTTATACGGTTTCTGTACCACATTTGTAGCTACTTAAGAAGACATCCGCTTGTCAAGTATCAAAAACCGCCTCACCTGTGGAACATTTTCGGTTGTCATTGCAAAAGGTTGGTTGTAGTTAGACCTCACTTCTGTTATTAAAATTTCATTTCAGAAAAGTTATATCGTGATGTGGCCTATAAATTTACGTTAAGACGTTGTAATTGGTTATTTTTATTTGTGACTTTTGATCTGATTAATTATTCATTATAATTACTTGTGCTCTTATGAGAGAAATTTGTCATGCAAATGTGGATCCATGTCATCTTGTTGGTAAAGAGAAACTTAGATGTTCAAGCCTATACACTTATGGTACCTTTTTCAACGAGTGTTAATGACAGGGTATGTAATGCGTAAAGAAAAATCTATATGTCTGAATTTGATTGGAAAGTAATAACTTAGGTGTGTCATGTTTTCTTCCCAGTTTGTAAATGGTATTTTATGATTATGAGGTGGATTTTAGGTGAAAGCACGTTTGGATAATGAGGGAAAGAGATTTCCTGTTTTAAAATTTTTGCACCGTCTATTATGCCCTTGTGATCTATACCTTTTCGTTTAATCTTTTTTTTTTTTAATTAATTTTCTAAGTTGGAGCACAATATTGTTTTCCATTATAAGTTATTTCTTTCCTTTGTTTTTTTATTTCATTCCATTCTGTCTACCAAACAGGCAGGTAGCACATTTACATTGTAGATTATAATCTCTAATAAGACAAACTAAAGGTGGAGTACTAAAGATGCAAAGTGCTAGACTATTTATTTTGTTTAGTGTCTGTTGGACATTTTTTTGGACAATTTGTTTATCTGTAAATCCTGCGACAGGGTTGTGATGTGACAATTAAGGAGGTAGACTCCCTTTTGTTCCTTCTTGCTGAGAAGAAAAGAAAAATGGAACAAGAAGAGGCTGAGAGAAATATGCAGATATTACTAGACTTCTTGCATTGTTTAAGGAAGCAAAAAGTTGAAGAACTGAAAGAGGTTTGCTGCCAGCAACTCCTATCTACATATTTGTGACTATAGTATTGCTGGCTTATATTTCCTCTCCTTGAGTGTGCATTACTGAGTCTATATTATTCCAATCTATACAGAATTAATCTTATTTATGCTAATTATTGTAATAAAGTGGTGTTTTATTTTAGGTGCAAACTGATCTCCAGTTCATAAAAGAGGACATAAGTGCTGTGGATAAACATAGAATGGAATTGTACCGTGCAAGAGACAGGTACTCCGTGAAATTGAGGATGCTTGATGAGTCTGGATCAAGAAAGTCTTGGCATTCATCGATGGATAAGGCTAGCGGTGGCCATTTGTCTAGTCCTCTAAACATGAGAGGAGCGTTGTCTTCTGGAAGTCTTCCAAAGAAACTTGATGGAAAGGGCCAAGTAAGCTCACATGGAATCCAGAGAAAAGAAGCTATTAGTGGATCAGATTCCCAATATTTAAATCAATCCAGTCTTGCTTTAATTAAAAAAAAGCGGGTGCATGCACAGGTAGCACAGGTTTCATTTTCCAGTATCTGTTCAGATGTTTTGATTTATGTTTCATAATTTTCTGTGCTCACCTATAGTTAATTCCTAGTTGTTTCCTCCACATGAATTGATTTTCCCAATTTAATGCAGGTAAAAAACTTGTTAGGTAGCTCTTGACAATTTTAGACGAACTATATATTGATTCATGATAATGTTATATTGCTATCACAAATTTCAGGATTGATGTGTCAGTAGTAGCTTTGGAAAGCCCAAAAAGTTTCACCGCTCAAGCTGTTTGGTTTTACTAAAATTTAGAATGGCAGCAGTGAAATTAGGATCTGGTAAAGTTAAAACATGAGCTGCATTAGAGGAAAATGAATAGAAAACTTGGGAAGCTGAAGTCTCGGTTAATGTATGTTAGGGTTAGGAGGTTCTTATATGCAAGAGGATGTCAAACAATTGTTGAATGAGACTATTTTAGAGCTGTCAGCTTTATCAGTGGATTGTACGAGATCAAAACAGATATGAAACTGGATACGTTAGGATTGTGTAAGGAAGGGAACATAAAGTTGTTTGGCCATGAAAACGGATCTGAACCAGGCTTTAAAGGGAAAAGGGAATCAGATTGCAGGGAATATGCAGAAAATTGGAGCTGCGGGTCTGCCTAAGGATGGAATTACTTCAAATTGCAGTAATATGCCAAAAAACGCTATATGAATAATAACCAGGCCTTACATTCACTTGACTAGGTTATGTAATACAAGCTCTTTGTTAATAAAGTATAGCAGCATATCAGTTTTAGAAGCTTACTGAATTACTAAAATACCCCCTGAATCTAAAAGTATGGAGTCCGACTCAACAACTAAGATAGGCTTAGCAGACGCAAGATAACTTATAGGAGAATTACGGCAACACACATATCAAAATTTGTGTTTAGATACACACACACACGCATTGTGTGCGCGCTTTCAATCTTATATCATGTGGCTTGGGTTATTAAGAAAGAACTATTGTTATCTGTGTTTTCTCTCTTACCAATTTGGAATCTGTATACATTGTGGTTTTTTTGTCATTGGAGTTTTTTTTAAAACTTATTGGGCTGCAGTTCAATGATCTGCAAGAATGTTACCTACAAAAACGACGACATTTAGCAGAGAAGCCTCATAACCAACAAGAAAAAGATAAAAATGTTATAAACCGAGAGGGTTATGCTCCTGGTCTTTCGGAGTTTCAATCAGTCTTGACAACTTTCACACAATACAGGTATTCATTTCTGTCCTCGCTTTTATTTGGAGTCATTGGTTAAGTGATGCCAATTACTATGTTCCGGAGCATTGCAAAACAATTTATTGACATTTTTTCTTTTTCATTTGATATAGTCGACTGAGGGTCATTGCTGAAGTTAGGCATGGAGATCTATTTCATTCAGCCAACATAGTGTCAAGGTGAGTTGCTTCTATGAATTGCCTGTTTGTGGTATATCTTTGTTGTACCATCCCTCTATCATTGTGATTTTAGAAATTGGGGGAAGAACAATTTATAGCAAGTCTTGTGTGTGTCACAGCCTTTTTTGTAGAAGCAAAATATATCTGCATGAATTATGTGTGATGCCATTGTGGCCAGTATTGATATCACCCAAACAGCAGAAATCAACGTGAATATTATGTGGAAAAGAGGACATTAGTTAGTATGACTAGTCCATACCTTGTTTATTTGTTCTTAATGTACTCTCCCCGGTCCCATTATTATCCTAATGTAAGGTTTAAGATGGCTTAAACTACTGTGGTGGAATGAAATGGTTGTTTCACATTTACATTTGTGTTTGGGAAAAGGGCGGAAAGTGTTGAGTACCGTACTTACCTAGTTATTGAATTTTCCATCTCTATTACAGCATAGAGTTTGACCGTGATGATGAGTTGTTTGCTACCGCTGGAGTTTCCCGTCGCATAAAAGTTTTTGACTTCTCAACTGTAAGATGGGCATCTTTTTAATTTGTTATTATTTTTTTACCTTTTGCTATTCAGATTGACATGCCACCTCTGCTGAAGTTTCAGTTTGGTCTAACCGTGATTACATTGAAGAATCATACTACTACATATGAAAAAGAAAATTAAGAGATAGGGAACTGGACATGAGCTATTTGGCTCCTTAATAGCCATCTGCCAGAAATTTCCTAATCCACGATGTTTTTAAATTTGTTTCTGTCATACCATGGTTATCTTTATATCGACAGTAACAAAAAATTGGGGCTTTATTGATTCTTAGATGCCTATTTAAATTTCTTTGCCTCAACTATTCATAAGACTGCCAGGGAATTGTTATTAAAAGTCATGGTGATAGCTTTCTTTCTATGGTCTTATTGTCGTGTCAGCCAATTATCTGAATACGAGGGTAATAACTCTGTATGTTATTGCTTTCCAGGTTGTTAATGAACCTTCAGATGCACACTGTCCTGTTGTGGAGATGTCTACGCGCTCAAAACTTAGTTGCTTGAGTTGGAACAAATATGCAAAGAACCACATAGCTAGTAGTGATTATGAAGGAATTGTAACTGTCTGGGATGTAACCACTCGTCAGGTAACTTCTGAAATCATTATGTTCAGTTTGACATGACTAATACAATTTTAATTGTTATAGGCTGGGCATAACGTTTCATTTTTGTCACTCATGTATTATTTTGCTTGGGCAGAGTATAATGGAATATGAAGAGCATGAAAAGCGTGCCTGGAGCGTTGATTTTTCAAGAACAGATCCTTCTATGCTTGTTTCTGGCAGTGATGACTGCAAGGTGATCCAGAACATTCAACTTAAGTTTATCAAAATTCCCTGGCTTGCTTGTGTAATTTTATGCAACATTCAAATATAATTGATACAGTTTTGGGAAAACTATGCAAAATTATCTTTCTGGCGTATTAGCGATAGCATTTTTCTGTAACTAATTATAATATTTATGCATGATTTCACTATTCTCTACGCACTTTGCTTGGGTCAAATTCTGAATATGTTTTCCATTTATGTGCCTTCTCAGTAGCTTTGTATGTTTGTCACTGTTGTTTTATGCTTGTGACCTTGATTGTTGAGGCACTTGACAAGAAACCTTCACAAGGTATTTGTTTTATTACCTTTTATGTCCTTGCCAAATTTTGTCTATCTTGTGTATGGAAAAGGAAAAAAAATGGAGGAAAAAAGGAACAAACAAGCAAATGCTAGCATGACTTCAGTTGTTTGATGGTATGAAGATGCAATGGAAATGCTAATGGGAAACTGGTGGTGTAAAATGTTAATCCTATCTAAGCTTCAGTGATTTTGTGTCGTAGTGACTCATTTCTTAAGACTTGGGATATTTTGAGAAATAGCATGATGAAGTGTATTCTTTTACTTTATCATACTGATCAAATATATTTCATGTATATAGGGATTTTATATTTTTAAGTGATCATATTTTGGAATTTGTTAAATCTTCTTTCACTCTGAATTGTATATTCAAGGCTGAACAAACCAACAATAATGTGTGCCTTCCCAATGAGCAGGTTAAAGTCTGGTGCACAAAGCAGGAGGCCAGTGTCCTCAACATAGACATGAAAGCAAACATATGTTGCGTCAAATATAATCCAGGGTCTGGAAATTACATTGCAGTATGTACTTCTGCTCTCTTAGAAGACAATTCTATTTGTTAATGCTTCTTGAATTGATCCCAATTATGCAGTATCTTGTAATTTCTTTCATTTGAAGCCAACATACTGTTTCACATGGTGTTTCATGGCAATAACTATGGTTAAGAGCTGTCAGGGATTAGAAAAGTGCCGTAGGTTAAGAAAAAGTTACTTGTAGTGCACTCCAAGTAAGAAAGAATAAGTATCTCCGTGTGGTCATAGTATTTAGTATGCATAGAGATTAAAGGATTAGCTTTTATGAACGTGCTGTCATTGAATCTTTCAATAATATATTTCCCCCCTTACTTTTCCAATTCTGATCACCCAATATTCTGAAATGATGTCATCTTTTTTTCTTTTTTGGTGAAACATATCTTCCTTTCATCATGTAATCGATGTATTTTTCCCCCAAAAAAAAAAAAATTAAAATAAAATAAAACAAAAGTCTGAGTAGCTCCACGTCAGTAGAGGGTGCATCCGCTGGATATGAGATAAATTAGTAAAATTGTATCTTCACACCAACTACCAATAAAGTTTGTGAATCACATGCCTCTTCTCTCTCTCTCTCTCTCTCTCTCTGCCTTTTTTTATTATGGTCAAAAGTTTTCAACTCAATCTGATTCTTTTAAGGCTAAGCAATCTTAACATGTTTTACAGGTTGGTTCAGCAGACCATCACATCCATTACTATGATTTGAGAAATATCAGCCGTCCACTCCACGTCTTCAATGGCCACAGAAAGGCTGTTTCTTATGTAAAATTTTTGTCTAATAATGAACTTGCATCTGCATCAACAGATAGTACGCTGCGATTATGGGATGTAAAGGAAAATATACCGGTGAGTGATGAAATAGTTTCCATTTTGCTTTTGATTTTAGTGAAATTTATTTTACGTTATGTGTGTATGCCTATAATTTTTCGCTGTAATGCTTTCTTTGCTAATTTATCTGTAGCCTGCATGCATGCTAAAAAGTTTGGTGCCTGTGAGAATAACGTACAACCAAACATAGAGACAAAGAAGTAAATTGCTTTTGGTGGGGAAAGGGAATCACCTATTTCCCCAAATTCTTTTTATTTAAAAAAAAAAAAAAAAAAACCACCAACTTTTCTTAAGCCACAACCTATGTTGTGGTGGTATGCAATCTGGATTGCCAAATGTAACCATTGCCCAGAAGATGAAGAACAAAAGGAAGGAAAGAGGGCACTTCTGGGGGTGAACCAATATGAGTGTCCTGTTTATCTGTCGATCATTGTACAGTAATACTTCTATCCCCATTAATGGGCAATAATTGGCAATTTTAGATGTTGGTGTGTATTTTTCGATTATTGCAAAAAGTTTTGGTGTCTATTTATTGATGCATGATCTTAAGAAGATTAAACAATGGTTAAGTTCTTTGTTACATGAAGGCCTTTAATCAGTGATACTTCTGTGAGTTGTGGCAAGTCGATGGTGTTTCCCTGTATGGCTAGCTATCACAAGAAAAACTTTAAGTCTGACGTTATTGTCATTTCCGCTCGTTAATTTCAATCTGGAGTATACTCATCATCCAGAATATTGAAAAAGGATTGGAGAATCTTCTGTTGGTTACAAATTATGTTCTGGAGTACTAAGTGGTTACGAGTCTCATGGCTCATTGCTTAACTTTTGTGGTTTAATGATGTACTTCGACCTTATGGGTGCAATTATTTAGTTCTCCATTACAATTAAATTCTTTAATTTCATAATTTTTTTTAAAAAAACATGAATCACAATAAAAATTTTTAACTTCAAATTGTGTGTGCAGGTTCGTACTTTCAAAGGGCACACGAATGAGAAAAATTTTGTTGGTCTCACAGTCAACAGCAATTACATAGCTTGTGGCAGTGAAACAAATGAAGTGTTTGTATACCACAAGGTTTGTTAAATCTGATTATTTTGACATTTTTCCTTAATTTTCCTTGAACAAATCTGAAGGTGAGTCTCTTTGCAGGAAATTTCCAAGCCTGTGACTTGGCATAGATTTGGTTCACTTGATATCGATGATGCAGAAGATGAGGCAGGGTCTTACTTCATCAGTGCTGTATGCTGGAAGAGTGATAGCCCCACCATACTAACTGCAAATAGTCAAGGGACCATTAAAGTGCTGGTTCTTGCGACTTGAACATGCAACAAGGAAATATCCAAGAGAAAGCCGGCTTGGTATTTTCTTTTTCTTTGCATTGTTTTGCCCCATTTACTATTTGTACATAGCATTTAAGTGAATAGGGTAGGTTGTAGAAATCACAATTATGTACATCGAAAGCAATTTATATGCAATAGTTTTGACAAAAGAAGCATAAGCTATTGCGCCAGCTCAATATCCATTTTATCCAATATTCATTGGCCTATCATTGAGTATTTGAGTTCAATATGCACCCCCCCCCCCAAAAAAAAAGAAAGAAAATAGTTGTGATTTCCTGATTTTAACAGTCTGACTACGTTAATGTTGGTGTTGTTGCTTTTATATTGCATTCACTTGAACATTGAATCCAGGGGGAAATAAAATATGAAACTGAACTAGTCCCATCCTGAAAAACTTGTTGCATGGAGCTCTTTCGAGTTTAATGAAATTACTTCCCGCATCCTACTCTCTATATGTATATTTTCCCATCAATTCCTCTTTCTCGTTGTTAGTTATTACCATACTGTTCTTCAAGAAATTTATTCTTTTAAAGTGGTAAAATCCTCCAAGCGTCATGATATGCTTAGAAACATTTTCGTATATGGTTGACAGGATACAAAACTTTGCACTTTACTGATTAGTTATTAACATTGATTTCTTCAAGCAAATCATTTTAAGGGCGTCAAATGACGTGCTGTCGTTGGTACAATGTGAGCATATGTCACATTTGATGTCCTTGTGTTAATGTTGTTATAATAAAGTTCAAAAAATGTTATAATAACAGTATTTTATGATAAGTAGTACTTCTTTAATATAAAAATTATCTAGTTAGTTAATTTGAAAAAAATTAGAAAAGTTAAATAAATTACTTTAAAGTATTTACATATATCTTTTTTTTTAAATTGTTTAATTTATAAACTGATATACTTGTTCTAGTCCTTTTTATAAGAACATGATAAATAAATTATGCCGTTTAAAAAAATAGCTAAAATAAGTTAAAACTGATAAATATGTAAGAAATGAATTTGTTTTCACCTTTGCCCTCGTTTATAAAGGAAAAGTGAGGGGGAGAAAGTATGAAAAAAAGTGCAATTTATAAAATTATTTAGGGACAAAAATACTAAAAATATATTAAGTGTTCAGATACCTATAACTGAGATCTTATAAAAAAGATCAAAGCAATTCAAATTTCAGGATTATATAAAAAGGAGCAAAGGGAGTATAATCTAGTTATAATTAAGTCATTTACATAGCTTTCCTAATCTTTCTAAATTAATCAATTGAATTTTCTATTGAGGATAGGAGGTACTATAATTTTTAAATGGTAAAATATAAATATAATAAGATAAAATTATTTTCCCTCGCATAAGATAAAATTATATAACTAACAAATTATTGGTTGAGGTTAGGGCTGGCAAAACGGGCTAACTCGCGGATTGCGAGTTATTTGGGTCAGGCTCAAAAGGCCCGTTTTTTGGCGGGTTGGTATTCTGCCAACTTTAACCCACCAACCTGCCAGATTTTTTAAAAAAATTATTTTCTTATAAATAATCAAAAATTAAAAAAAAATGATTTAAAGTATTCCAAGCATTCACACAAAATTACAACACATTAAAACACAAAATATACAATTGTCCAAAGTTCAAACTCAAAACATGATAAAACACAAGTTCAAACATAAATTTTTCCTACCTTTCCAGCCACCTCCTAATATTTTATATATATAAAAATTAAAAAAAAATTTAGGCGGGATGACCCGTGGAGGGCTCGGGTTGTGGCGGTGCGGGTTCATATTTTTCAGGTGGTGGTGGGTTGACCAAAGGCCAACCCTAACCCGTCTCTTTTGGCGGGTTAGCGGGTTCAACCTGCGGGTCCAACCCATATTACCAACTCTAGTTGAGGTGGTATGCGGCCTCATCGTTGTAAGGAAGATAATATAAGTTCAAGTCCTAAGAAGTATACTTGTTGAGAGAGACAAAAACTCTTTGCGTTTTAAGTCTCCAAAGAAAACACCCTTAATCAAATAAAATAAATAAATAAAATCATATAAGTACTCCTTTTAGCTTTAAACTATATGCAAAAGCCTTTATCAAAATAGAAGATTACATTATACAACCACACAAATTATCTTTTTCAGTTTTCCCCCCTTAAAGCTCGTGGTAAATACTTTTAATAAGTGGATAAACAACTACTATGTATTCATGAAAAATTAACTATTATATTTTTATGAAAAATTAACAGAAAGCAATGCGTAAAAATATTATTGATGAGAATATACTAAACTTACATTAACAAGTGATATTGCTTTTTTCCCCTTGACATTCTCTCTTTCTTGTCTCTAGTTTACATTCTTTCTATTTTCTAGGTGACAATATCGATACTACCAGTTACTCTTTATTCAAGCATTGTCGAATTCCAAATAAAATATTATCTCCCTTTGAATTTCCATCATCCATGAGATGCATATTCTTCTACCTGGCTAAAGTCATGTTACGTAATTTCAAGATCAAATAAATGAATTAACATATATAATAAGCATAGATTAAGCTAATTCCCAGGCATGCGTGGATGTCTCGTTTGGTATATATAATCATTTTATATAGGATTAAAAGATAAGGATCCATATGAATGAATTGAAAAGGGTAAAAGTGCAATTTCAATTTGATTTTATTTCTCTGGTGCCATTTACACTTGATTTTTTTAGAGGTGTAATTTTATCCTCATCCTTTTTTTGGATTAAAATTACATCCAAAAATCAATGGTAAAATTACACCTGAACAATAAGATTATCTGCGTCGTATTATCTTCATAATTTCATGTTTACGGCTATAACTTACCTTGATATAGTGACGGTGTAATTAATATTATATAGATTGTCATCATAGTTAATAATGGGCGGGTAACTTTTATTTTGATATTTTTTTCATGAAAGATGCGTACTGTGAGTGAAATAATTAATCTTTTCCAGCTTTCTCCGGACCAAAACTGTGTTATAAAAATTGAAAAATCATCCTCCGGTAATTTAATCTATTCCTTTTTTAAGGAAAAATGAACATAAAAAATAGATGACTGACAATAAAAGAAATCAAAATATTCCCATTACTGCTTAACAAAAAGCCACAAGGGATCCATCTTCGGGAAGCAGAATGCATCCATAACAATTCTAGCTACCTAGCTTGAATCTGCTAGCTAGTTGCACAGTACACATCGTAACTATAAAAATCATAATAAAATCGTACTCTCACGAGACTTTGGAACAATAAATATAATCACTGTTTAGAAGATAAATAGACAGGGGAAAAGAGAATAATGAAGCCCAAAAGGAAATACATGTGATAATAGCACGTTTAACAAACAAATAGAAGATATGTTAACATTTTAGTGCCGAGCTTCATAGAAATACTATGTTAACAACTTGACCTCCATCTAGAAATTTATTGGACTTGCAAGGTCAAGAAAACTCCAACATTTTGTGTGAAGTTTAACAAAACAAAACAAAGAAGGGGGCAGAACAAGCTCAGGAGAGATATCACCAAAGGATTCACCACAAGATTCCCGATATTGGGTTTGGAATAGCATTGTTGTAACGTTGAGGAGCCATTAAGAAGAAGAAGAGGAAGAGCATCTGCTGCAGTTGCAGAGAATAAGAGGCGGACAGAAGAATGGAAGAAGGTGAAGAAGCAGGAGGGCTTCACATATTCAGTACGTACAAGATGAACAGTGGCACTGGTTAAGCAGTGGGGAAGCGAGTGGGGCTATATATATAAATCAAAATTAGGCTGCCATTAATTCCCCCACATGGACGAAATTTAATATAATAGAGATATATATGTGTGTGTGTTGGGAAATTAGATATTTTTGTCGCAAAAATCAACTGAGAAAACCAGGGTAACAGTAACTCTTTGATTTCACCTCCATATTTCCCATCGGCAACTAGTGTGATTGAGAAGATATTTACCAGGCCAAAATTTTTTTATCATGATAAATAATAATACAATTAATCGTAAAATTATTAATTAATCAAATAAAAGTTTGGTTTGGAGAAGGTAATATTTTGGTTTTGTTTTAGAAGGAAGAGAAAACAAGAGCTCATATTGACTCCTTTCATCTCTCCTCTGCAAGACTCTCTTTCAAGGCGCTTTTTGCCATGCAAGATAAGTAAGATTCAAAGCGGGACCCTATTCAAAATAATTTAATGGAATAATTAAATAAAATCTATGTCTTTAACCTATCCTATTAGGTCAAACAAAGAATGGTCAAAGTTAACATTTATTAATCAATGGTAGGGCTATATTGCTGCCTATTTTTAGAATGTTTGATTAGGGTATTAGACCATTAATTGTGATTGTAGAACAGTGAACACATTTATGAAACAGTTTGAAAAGCAAAAACGAGGGACAGCGCGGAGCAGAGGAATAGACAGAAGATGATGATGACGTGGTAGGAGAGTGACGTAGAGAAAGGCCTTGAAGCGTCACTTTCTGCAGAAAAAGCACATCGTCCTTCTTTCTGCAACTTTCTTCTTTTTTACCTTCCCTCACATTCATGCTCCTCCTCATATTACACCCACCCTCCCTCCATCCATTTTGCTTCCTCTTAAGTACTGTTCCCTATAAATATATACTCTTTTTCTTTTTAATATAAGATCTATTTAACTAATTTAATTAGATTAAAAAAGTTAAGTAAATTAGTTAATTATAAGAAAAGTGACACATTTCTCCTAAAACACCATAATAATCTTCTTTAATACCCCCCTCTCTCTTCTACTTAATTATGGTTGAGAGAGCATCCATAGGGGTAATTTAGAAAAAGTTGATAAATATAAGAAATGGGTCTTATATTTAAGACCAAAACTAATTTAAGAATTGGGTCCTATATTAAGGATCGGAGGAGTATATGTTTTCTCAGGAAATATTAACAATGAAGGGCATCAAACCTCTTCATTCAAGTAGTGAGAGGTTTTAAATAGAGATAATGAACTTTTGGTCCCTCAAGTCTCCGGCGGCAATTTAACTAATTTCCATGGAATGAACTGTATCATTATTCATCACCGTCTTACTTAGCTCCAAAATAAGTCAAGTCTTTTTGTTCATTGATTAAGAACAGTTTAAAAAAATTATTACTCCTGAATAAAAACAAATCACACCCTCTATAACTGTCTTGGAAACAGATGATGGAGTAGTAATAATTCTCTCATTACTTTCACTGTCTTAATTGTACTCGGCTCCTTTTGCCGCCTCTCTATTATATGAGCATGCATGCAGCATACACTATACATGCGTGTGATATAAGTCATATAGTATTAATTAATGCGTGTGCGTGTTCTGTCCATAGCTAGCTTTCTTTCATATATGGTTTTCATTATGTGGTACTATCGCATTAACCCATCGTGCTACTGGCAAGAAGAAAAATGAGAGAAGGATTAAAGCTGCATAATAATCCTAAAAAATCTGAATAATTTTGCGGGAAAGATTTAATGGGGTTGAAAAGCTGAATGAGGAGGACAGATAGAGGAATTAATTGGAGTTATTAATGAGAGAAAGGCACTAGTTTTGACCATTTGAATAACGTTAAGTCTTCTGCGATAATAATGCCAAATTTGACGGAAACAACAAATACGTAGTATGTGTATTTGTTTGTACGAAGGGTATGTAACAGTATGGCTTTGTTGTTTCTGTAGGCTCCTGAATGTCTGAAAGAGAAATAACGTAAAAGCAATGCATGTGACCTTCCCTTTCCCTAATCCCTAAGACCCCATCTTCTTCTGCTGCTCTCTGTAACTTCTATATATATATATATATATATATATATTCACGACCCTAATTAATACCAATGCCCATTGCTTCTTCTGCTGCATTGTTGGGTCAACCTCATATGGCATTCCCATTTAATATTATTGCTTCGTAGATCAGAAACTTAATCAAACTAACATGTTTGAATTGAGCTTTTGGGAAGAAAGTGGTAGATGATTAAAAACTCAGTCAATACAGTGAAATGTGGGTGGGGCAAAAACGTTTGAAGAAAGGGTGAAAAAAATGTCAGCAGATCGGGAAGGCTGACACAGTGAGCATTTATGGGAATAAGGAGTACAATGATGAAAATGTCTGAGACACTGAAACCCTGCTGGCTGCTATCATATTCATAATAATAATAATAATAATAATAAGTGTTTTGTAATTATTCCTTTCACCTCTTTTACTCTTCTCTTCAACTACCTGCCCTTTTTACTCTCTTCGTCTCACTTTTATCTTCGTCAACCCCCATATCTTTGTGGGTCCTTCTCCATTTACCTCTCATCAATCCCTTCACCAAGCTAGCTAATTCTTCATTCTAAATTTTAAAGGTCTCATTTTCTTGTCTATTATATAGAAACTTTTCTTTTATATGATAACTCTATTTATTGAAAACACCCACCTATGATAGAACTTGTAACCTGCCTTTTTTAAGAGGATGATTGATGCCATCGAGCCATTAAGCAACTTGCTCTATTCAAAATTTTTGAATAACACTCTTAACTCTATTTTTGTGAATTTTTATCGACAATTCATCAAGTTTGAATGTTTGATGCCATATTTTTTTTTAATTTGCTCAAACTTATTTTAGATATTACCTGATAAAGTCCAATTTTTATATATTTTATCCCACATTAATTCAGGATTTAAATGATAATTTTGAGCTTAATTAGATTTTTTATGCATTATTGAATTAATTGGTTGATTTTTGGATTTTGCATAAAAATTGAGATTTTGGATTAAAAATATAGATATTTTGTGATTTCCTATTTTGACTTGGAATTAATTTTTCCTATTTCTTTAGAAACAAGTCTCATATTTTTAGAAAGACTATTTTTAGAAAGTTTTGTACTTTCTTGCCTAATTTTTGTGCATACCTAATATTTAATTTTTGATTATATTTGGATATAATCTACATTAATAGATGCACTTAAATTTTTGTAGGTCAAGAATTTGCATATGAGAAATCCAATGGTGCAAGATGGTTTCTTGGAATCTAAGCACAATCCAATGGCTAATATCAAGTGGGTCAATTAATTACTAATAGGCTTGAGCCTTGAATCCACAAAAATTTCTTTTTCTCCCATTAAAATATTTTCCTTATTTGAGAACAAGGATTTCACGCCTAATATCGGAAGAGAGAGT
Organism: Neltuma alba; assembly: GCF_004799145.2. Lineage (NCBI taxonomy): Eukaryota > Viridiplantae > Streptophyta > Magnoliopsida > Fabales > Fabaceae > Neltuma > Neltuma alba. The sequence goes on along the minus strand of NW_021632727.1, from coordinate 27,456 downwards.
TCACATTGAGAGCCGGTCAAAGAATTTTATTCCCTTCTTCATTATACTTGTGGAGTGCCCATATATTCCCAGGATTCACGTCGCGTAGAGGGGGGAGGATTGAAACAATTATTTCACTCTCACACTCATCTTTTCCCTTGCGTAAGGACCCACTCCAACTCCACATAATCATCCTCTTCTCTTCTTTACCCCTCATGGCTGCGGCATCTAATGACTTTGGAGGAAAGATAATTTTCATGGAGGCTTAAGCTTATTTGGGAGGCAACTTGGGAGGAGCATAGAGGAGATTTGAGCCTTGGGCTAGCACTTGAAGACCATAAGAGAGTGATACTCCATTTATCTTTTTAATTCAAGGACTTAAGATTATTTAGTTTTTGTAATTTAGAGAATGAAAATTGTGTATTTTATTGATACTTCGATTGGGTATTTATATACACTAGAGGAGCCTAGGTATTAATGGCTCATTAATATGAAATCATATCACATCATATCCTATATACTAATTACAGGATATTTACATATCTTATAATATCTCCTATAATATCTCTACACTCCCCCTCAAGTTGGAGCATAGATGTTAATCATGCCCAACTTGTTACAAAGATATTCAACTCGAACCCCATTGAGAGCTTTGGTGAGAAGATCACCCAACTGGTCGCTGGATCTGACATGTCCTGTAGAGATGAAGTTTTCCTTGAGCTTGTCTCGGATGAAATGACAGTCAATCTCAATATGTTTCGTTCGTTCATGAAAGACCGAATTCGAAGCTATGTGTAGGGCTGCTTTATTATCACACCACAGCTTTGCTGGTAACGAGGTTTTAAGACCAACCTCTTTTAGTAGCTGGTATATCCAAACTATCTCACATACAGATTGCGCCATGGCTCTGTATTCCGCTTCTGCACTCGATCGTGACACCACATTCTGTTTCTTGCTTTTCCAGGACACCAAGTTGCCTCCTACAAAAACACAGTATCCTGTAGTCGATCGTCTTGTGGCTTTCGACTCACCATGATCAGCATCACAAAAGCACTCAATGTCTGTGTGACCATGATTCTTGTACAATATCCCACGACCCGGGGATCCCTTCAAGTAGTGTAACACATGCTTTAAGGCTTCCCATTGTCGGACAGTTGGCGCAACCATAAATTGGCTAAGGACACTTACTGGATAGGTGATATCAGGACGGGTCACTGTAAGGTAATTCAACTTCCCAATCAGTCTCCTATACCTCTCTGGATTTTCAAATGGCTTGCTCTTAGCAGCCTCATCAGGATTTTCACATGGTATGCTACCATCAGCATCAAGCAGAGGATTATAGACCATAGGGAAGCTGGTCGGGGCAACCCCTAGTTTCCCAGTTTCTTTCAGCAGATCAAGAACATACTTTCTCTGAGTCAATAAGATGCCTTTCTTGCTCCTCATGACTTCAATTCCCAGAAAATACTTCAATGAACCCAGATCCTTCGTTTGGAAATGTGAGTTAAGGAACGACTTGAGAGATGAGATCCCCGAGGCATTGTTTCCTGTAATCACAATGTCATCGACATACACAACTAGTAGAATCATGCCAGCACTTGTTTGCTGATAGAACACAGAATGATCACACTTACTCTGGTGCAAGCCAAAGTTTTTCACAACAGTACTAAATCTGTCAAATCATGCCCGAGGACTTTGTTTTAAGCCATAGAGTGATTTCTTAAGGCGACACACCTTCCCACGCTCCCCCTGAGCAACAAAACCTGGTGGTTGCTCCATATACACTTCTTCAAGGAGATCGCCGTTCAAGAATGCATTTTTGATATCTAATTGATGGAGATCCCAACTATAGGTAGCGGCCATAGAGATAAACAGACGAACAGAAGAGAGCTTGGCCACGGGAGAGAAAGTCTCAGAGTAGTCAATACCATACTTTTGAGCATAGCCTTTTGCGACAAGGCGAGCCTTGAGGCGTTCAAGTGTACCATCCGCCTTAACTTTAGGGGTCAACACCCACTTACACCCAATAGCTTTCTTTCCTGCTGGTAAATCTACTAAGGTCCATGTGCCAGCACAATGAAGGGCCGCCATCTCTTCTTCCATAGCAGTACGCCAACCCGGGTGGGACAAGGCTTCATGAAGGGACTTAGGTACTGAAATAGTATCTAAAGAGACAACAAAGGCACGAGAAACAGAAGGGAGGTGGTTATATGAAACAAAAGAAGAAATAGGATGGGCACAAGTACGTTTACCTTTACGAAGGGCAATGGGCAAATCAAGAGAGGGATCTGGAGCTGGAACAGGAGGTGTCTCAGAGTCAATTGAGGGATCGGCATCTAGACCTGGGGTAGGGTCAGGCTCAGGGTGTATGATGCTTGCTGCAGGATCAGATGACGAAGCAAATAATGGTGGAGCAGAATGTGGCGCAATAGTAGGAGTAGTTTCCTTCAAACGTCTGGTGTAGACCCAAGACAAAGATGGTTGATCAGGTGCCAGTACGGGAGCTGGTGCTGGTGGCAAGCTTGGACTAACAGAATATACCAGAAAGGTATCCTCCTCCGCCGGTGGAGAAGGTAAAGCGGAAGCATTAGATGCAAAGTAGGCAACAGATTCCTGAAAAGTGACATCAGCTGAAACCAAATAACGATTCAAAGTAGGAGAAAAACATCGATAACCCTTTTGAACTCGAGAGTAGCCAAGAAAGACACATTTAAGAGACTTGGGGTCCAATTTGGAGACCGTGGGACGCACATCTCGAACAAAACAAACACAGCCAAAGATCTTAGGATCAATAGGGAACAAAGCTTTGGAAGGAAAGAGAGTGGTGTAGGGAATGTTACCATCAAGGACAGAGGAGGGCATGCGATTAATAAGAAAACAAGCTGTGGAGACTGCATCTGCCCAGAATGGTTTTGGAACCTGCATTTGAAATAAAAGTGCACGGGCCACCTCTAATAAGTGACGATTTTTTCTTTCGGCCACACCATTCTGGGCCGGTGTATCCACACAAGAAGATTGATGAAGAATGCCATGTTGAAGCATAAAAGAGCGAAAGGATTCAGAAAAATATTCTTTAGCATTATCACTGCGCAAGGTGTGGACAAGCGTATTGAATTGAGTTTTAATTTCGGCAACAAAAGTACAAAAGTGAGAGAAAAGCTCAAAACGATTTTTCATTAAATATAGCCAAGTGGTACGGGAATAATCATCAACAAATGTGACAAAATATTTAAAACCACCTTTGGACTCAACTGGACACGGACCCCAAATATCGGAGTGCACTAACTCAAAGGGGGACGAAGCCCGTTTATTGACTCTAGACACTAACGGTAGACGATGATGTTTAGCAAACTGACACGACTCACAATCTAAAGACGACAAATGCTGAAACTGAGGATAAACCTTTTTTAAAGAAGATAAAGATAAATGACCCAAACGACAATGTGCTTCAAATGGAGTGACACCACCAGTACAAGCCACCGCACGAGACCCCTGATCATCAAGGAAGTAATGTCCGCCAGATTCGTAGCCCCTACCAATAATCCTCTTCGTCAAAAGATCCTGTATCAAGCAATGGTCAGGAAAAAGTGAGACCCAACAATTTAATTGGCGAGTAAGCTTGCTAGGGGACAAAAGGTTAAAAGCAAGATTTGGGACATTGAGTACAGATTTTAAATGAATAGAAGGAGTAGGTTTAACAGATCCAGATCCAAGGACACGAGAGTGGGAACCATCCGCAATGGTGATAGCAGAAGGGTTGGCATACAAATTATAGCTAGAGAAGAGATGACGGTTACCTGTCATGTGGTCAGTAGCACCAGAGTCTATGATCCATTTGGAGGAAGAAGAGACAAGGGCAGTAGCCTCATTACCTGTTGTACTAGCAGTGCTCACGGGGGGATTTGCAGATTTCAATTGAGCATACTCAGTAGCTGAGATAGTAACCATGTCACTGGTTGTTGTGGCCACATGGGCAGAGCTCTGTCGTTGTTGCTTGTTTTGCAGCTTACGACATGTGCGTTTAGTATGTCCCGGTTCCTTGCAGTAATAACATATCACTTCCTTGGGCTCCTGATTACCACCTCCTGGTTTCGGACCACTACGACTAGGGAGCCCTCGATTGTCATTCTGGCCTCGACTGAGTAATGCACTAGTAGGTGGAATGGGAGTTGAGGAAGGGTTTTGTTCAGTTCTCAGTACACGAGAGAAAGCTTCTTCAAGAGAGGGGATGTCAGCTCCCGACAAAATTTGTGATCGAGCAGCCGCATATTGAGATGGCAGTGCAGTCAGAAAACTCATGGTGGCCATCTGCTCGCGGTGAGACACATTAACTTTCCTGTCATCAGAAATAGGCATAAGAACATTGAGCTCTTCATAGGTGCTTTTAAAATCCATAAAGAAATTTGTGAGGGAACGGTCAACTGGCATCTCGGACCGATAGAATGATCTGCAGACCTCGTACATACGAGAGATGTTGTTCTTTCCTGAGTATAAGAGTGCCAAATAATCCATTAGCTCTTTAACAAATTCACAATGAGTAATAGAAGGCATGATCTCACTGTCAATAGAGTTACGAAGTTGTAACAGAAGCCGTGCATCATCTCTTAACCATGACTTGCGAGAGGCATCCTTTTCATCAGGAGGATTGTCAGTCAAGTGATCTTCCTTCTCAATACTCCGAAAATAAATACGAATAGTCTTACTCCAATCCAGATAATTTTTCCAAGTTAGTTTGTGTTCAGTAATCTTAGTGACTACTGGAACCATCTCAGAAATAACAGACTTGTTATCACCCATTAGGATAATAATTATCACAAAAATACTAATCAGCCAAGTGGATCACACTAGGGACCACAGAATAAAAAATAGATTAGAATACCACAAACCAGAGTGTCAACGCTTGCTCAGGAAGCCAAAATTGCTCTGAATCATAACAAACAATGTGACCCAGAAGGTAGAAGCAGTAGGGATGGGTCGGAAAACACAGAAGACGCCGGAAATCGAGAGAAGACGCCGAAAAAACGCTGCAAAACGCGACGGCGCGTGAACAGTACCCGCGCAGGGTGACGGCGCGTGAAGGCCACGCGCTGCTCGGACGACGACGAGACTCCGGTGGCTGGCCGATCGGACCCCTGCGACCTCCTCTGGCCGGCGCGTGTTCACTGTAGAGGCTGGAAAGCTGATCGTTTGGTAGCCACGTGAACAGTGACGGCGCTGGTGAACAGTGACGGACGCTGGAGGCCAGAAAAAAATGTTTCTTTTAACCCTAGTAAACTGGCTCTGGTACCATATAATTTAGAGAATGAAAATTGTGTATTTTATTGATACTTCGATTGGGTATTTATATACACTAGAGGAGCCTAGGTATTAATGGCTCATTAATATGAAATCATATCACATCATATCCTATATACTAATTACAGGATATTTACATATCTTATAATATCTCCTATAATATCTCTTTTTAAATGATTTTAAGTTATATTTTTGTTGAGACAATTTCGTTCTAGATTGTCAATTTTATTCTTGGATTAAATTGATATTTGGATTTTATTTGTGCCGAGATACTTGTTGGAATTTATGTTTAGAACCTTTGCATTGTTAATTGAATTTATAATTGAGTTTTCATTATGAGTTTAATTATCAATGTGGTTTCAATTGCAAAATTTGGGTTCTTTCACCTCTTAATTGTTTAATTAAGTTGGTTGGTTATCTGATTGTTTAATTGAATAATTTCAAACATAATTTCTAAAATTAAATTGAATTATCTTTGTTGGTTTTAATAGGCTTAATTAACCAACCTTATACTGTTATGAGTTCTCTAATAGTTTAAGGGCTTTTGAAATTGAAGGTTCCCTTTGTTTCAAGTAGGTAATTAAGTTTATTAATTCCACTCTCTTATCACTTTCCTTTGGTCTAATTAACTGATTAAGGTTATGAAGGTTAAATCCATGCAAATCCTAAGTTGTCCCCTCTACCGTACCTGAAGAGAACTTCTCACTTTTCACTTCTTAATTTTCTTTGCTTTCTGATTAATTTTTTTTATTCATTATTTTTATTTTCCTTCAAAAAAACCCCCCAAAAAATTGCATTGCATTTATTTAGTTTAATTTAATTTTCATATAGATTTTAGGACATTTGCATTTTCCATTTAGGATTAGAATTTTGCATTTTAGTTTAGGTCCAATTTATTGCATTTTTTCTATCACCTGATTTTTTACCTAAAGAAACCCATAAATTGCTCCTTGGAAGTAATGACCTAGGTCGATCCTAAACTACAAATAAATTAGGACCTAGTTTAATTGAGTGCTTTAACGACAAGAAGCATCATCTAATCCTTAATATAAGAGTTACTTAATTAATTTGGATAGTAAGAAAGTTAGTTAAGTTAATTATTTGTAATAGATATTAGTTGATTTTCCTAAAATATCATTTTAATCATGACTACCCTTGGATGAAAACTGCCTTAGTAAATATGTGTAATAATCAATAGGGATAATTTAGAGAATGAATAATAAATTTAGGAGATAAAGTGAATTGAGATCTTATATTTATGATCAAATAAAATCTTTAACCAACTTCTATAATAAGGATCCAAAGTAGTATTTTGGGGGATTTCATGTTTAAAGGAGAAGATGACCACCAAGTGCTTGAATCAACTGGCAATGAGTTGTTCTAGCTTAACTAGTGATCTCATGTTCCAAAGCTACCATGATTACTTGGATGTAGCGAGGTGCCCCACAAATTGTGGGCCACTCTGGTGAAGTGGACTAGTAAGGTACTCAAATATTTAGTAATAGTATCCAGAAAAAGTGTCCAGATACTGGGTGATAATAATTTGAAGAAGAAAAAAAGAGAGGGGAAAATGAAGGGAAAAGGCAACACAAGCTGAGTGGTAAGCCCAAGATTTCAATTGGGCTTTAGTCTATACTGCACCCATTTCTATTGATCGTCTTCGTGAAAAATGTTGGCAACGTGGCCCAATAAGGTCCATTAAGGCGGGCCTTTCCTTTTATTGGAGAAAGGGGTTGGATTGAGCAATGGGAATTCTTATTGGCAACTGGTCACATGCTTCGAGTATAAATGTATTTATATTTGTTGTCATGAAACTGATACTTTTGGATGTTCCCGAACTTTTTGAACCAAACACTTTTCACGTATGGTGAATGAGTATTCAATTATCCCGTTTAATAGGGGTAAGAATTTATATTGAGATTAAAAAAATTATATTAAAAGAATGTTTAGCTTAAGTAATTATTTAATAATTCCATATATATGTGAAATTGTAGAATACTATGAAGAGATGTGGTATTTCTTAATCCCATCTATATAAGATTCTTTAATCCTATGTGATAAGAAATCACTCTTGTTAAATATCTTTGTGACATGTATTTTCAATCTCAGTCTCAATTCTTACCACTTGTTTTTAATACTTCGTATGTTATCTAAGTGTCTGTTTGGAATAGCAGTGAAAATCCTTTATAAGCATGTTTTACGTAAGTCGAGACAAAACTCCTCTCATATACTTGCCTCATATTCCGCAAATGATATTAAAAAGCTATTTATAAGCTGTTCCAAACGGATTCTAAATGTTTATTGTTACATCCTTCAAATGAAACAATGGAACTCTTTTAATTGGATAAGATCAAAACTATGGTTTCAGAAATACTTTTACGGTATACGAGATAAATATGTAGAAAAATTTATCTCGATTTACAAAAAATTGTTTATGAAAAGTGATTGTTAGGGTAGACAAGTACCCCCTAATTCAATAACAACAACGCCCCTTTTAGATCTCTTTCCGAGTTACAACGAAATTCTTTTTTCTTTTTAAGTTTTTATTGAAAAATAAAAGCCTTTGAAATTGAAATGAAATGCGGCGGCCGGCGGTGGCCTGCTGTTTAACCACCGACACGCACTCCGTAATCAAAATGGGCCTCATTGGACCCAATTTGTCAAATCTTATCGATGAAGACCTTTTGTTTAACCCAAGAGTGTCTTTAACAAAACACGTATTATGAACTTCTTGTTTCATAATGAAATGTCACAAAAACAATCCTTTACAATTTACATGGACTAAGAAAATTATCAAATAATTTAAGATTTTGGAAAATATTTTTTTCTTTTTTTGCCAACTTTTGTGAAATCAACATAGTACTCTTTTAAAAGTGTTCTTAGTTGGTGCTTTTTAAATAAGGGCCAAAAGCATTTAATTGTTCTTAAAATCCGAAAATAACACTTATTTTGAACCATGAAAAGGAAGCTTTTATGACGCCTACTTCTCTAGTGGTATGTATAGGACAAAAAGAGTATTCTTTTTTTTTTTTTTACAAAAAGAGTATTCTTTCGTTATTAATATGAGTCACCTTAATTTTATTATATGAATGCTTAATCTTACAACTAATTTATTGTTCTAAATATACTGTATATACTCCTCCAGTCCTTAATATAGGACCCATTTCTTGAGTTGGTTTTGGTCCTAAATATAAGACCCATTTCTCATATTTATCATTTTTCTCTAAATTATCCCTATGGATACTCTCTCAACTATAATCAAGTAGAAGAGGGAGAGAGGGTATTAAAAAATATGATTATGGTATTTTAAAAAAATGTTTCATTTTTCTTATAATTAACTAACTTACCTAACTTCCTTAATCTAATCAAATTAATTAAATGGGTCTTATATTAAGGACCGAAGGAGTATTAAATATGGATAGAGTTAATAATATTTCAAGATTTTCTTGTTTTTATGATAAAATAGAAATACCTTATAAATCAGAAGAATACTAGTTATATATTAGTAATTTGTGACACCAATAATGTCATGAGAGATTGAGAGAGGGATGATTAAGAAGAGAGGATATACTCTATATATATATATAGAGAGAGAGAGATAAGAAGACAGGATATATATATATATATAGAGAGAGAGAGAGAGACATGTTTCCTGAGAGTATAACAAAAAACCAAGAAATTAAAGCCGTGCATGCGAGATTAGCGTCATTGGTTCGTTTTACGTCAAACTAAGCGGCGTCTCCATATTGGCACTTCAATAATGTTGACACTTCAATAATTCCTCCCTCTGATCGCCCCTTCTCTCTATATATTATCCGATGAGCAAAATTCCATGGGGGAGATTCAAGAATAAAGACTTTTTAAAAAAAAAAAAAAAGTTGTTCGCACTTTACGTGGTCAAATGCTCATGTCTTCGTTGCATGTTCACAAAGCAACTTCTCACATTGGTCTCCGTACACTGCCCAACTCGCCCGCCCCTTGACGTATACCCTAAGACCTTCCCCCCACAACTCTCTCTTTTTCTTCCCATCTTAATTTCAATCTCACTTCTTGTGAAACATAACTCATTCATCGTACTCATCATGCTCATACATACTACCTCCGGTCTTAATTATAAAACTCAGTTGACTTATTTGAGGAGATTAAGAAAGTAAGTTAAGTTAGTTATTTGTAATACTACCTCCGGTCTTTAATATAAGACCCAATTTGACTTTTAGTTTGGTCCTAATTATAAGACCCCAACCCACTTTGTCTCTCATATTTACTCAATTTTTTCCAAGATAGTCCTTCTAATAATTATAGTTCTAGTTAATACACTTGATTAGCAAGGATATCTTGGGAAAGACAACACTTATTTAGGACAAATAACTAACTCAACTTACTTCCTTAATCTCCTCAAATTAGTCAACTGGCTCTTATAATTAGGACCGGAGGTAGTAAATAAGTGTTGTCATTCCTAAAATATCCTTGCTAATTAAGTGTATTGACTACAATTATGATTATTAAAAGGACTATCTTGGAAAAGAATGCATAAATATGACAGACAAAATGGATTGGGGTCTTATAATTAAGACCAAACAAAAAGTCAAACAGGGTCTTATATTAAGGACCGGAGGTAGTATATTCAATTATATTTTTTCTGACAAATTTTACTGTTCTTGCAGACCATGTTTGAGTTTGAAGGAAAAATCAGTGTGCAGTCCCATATAAACAATCTAATCACTAGAAAAATCTCTCGACTTTTTAATATGCCATGATTTGTTGTCATTCTTTGTATTGGGTCTTGTCATTGTTGCTGTACTGATTACTTGTTTTGGAATTTTTTAGTAATTAATTACTTGGATAGTTATTTTCCCGGTTCAAGTTAATTGAAAATAAACTATATCCTTGGCTCTTTTAGTCAACACCTGGATTTTCACTAACACGCACCCATATTGTTATTAATATTTGATGTGTGCTGTGAAATATATCTAGCAAACAGTACAAGAAGATATTTGGTTGAAAAATGTACAAGTTAATTGAAACCCTATGGATGTTTTGTTGAAATTAAAAATGCCGCAATAATATATTGCACAATGAAAATTCATGTTTGTCTTAAAATTAATTACTATCAAACGGAGTGCATTTTTTTAAAATGAAATTAATTTGTAATGAGAGATTCAAACAGGTAATGTGATGTATACTTGCAACATTATTGTCAAACAGGTAATGATGAAGTATATATTCTTGCATCTCATTGGTGTAGTTTAATTATAACAAGTTGGCACGCGTTCTTCAGGTTAGGATGATTAAGAATCTGATAAACAAGAATATGATGGAGAATTGTTTTTACTAATTTTCTTTGGTATTCGAGCTAATATATTGTTTATTTATTCAGAGAGGAAAAAATATAAATAAACTGGGGTTCCATTATTTGGAAGAGGTCAAGATTTTATGGTGGAGATAGTGACCCAACAAAATAGCGTGCTGAGAGATGTCATGCTTTGAAATAAGATAGGAACCAAACATCAAAGTCAGTAATTCACCTTTTGCTTTATGTTGCATATTATATTTCCCGTTACTTTCTATCCTTGATATAAGAGTTAGGAAAAATTACAAATAAAGACTCTCAATATATAAAATTGTGATTTGAGACCTTGAATTTGGAAAATAGCAAATAAGGACTGGGTCCCACTTTTGCAAATATGAAATGTATGTGAAATGTCTAAAATGTCTCTCAACCAAATTATGATTTGGTCTACTGAAGTTGTCATTCGCTAAAGTTAACTTATCATTTCCCATAGTCAACTCGTCATTTGGTATACCCTCAGTCAAGTTGTGATTTGGTCTACTGAAATTGTCATTCGCTAAAGTGAACTTGTCATTTTTCATAGTCAACTTGTCATTTGGCTGAGGAATATTTCAGACATTTCACTACGATTTCATATTTGTAAAAGTGAAACCGGGTTCTTATTTACTATTTTCAAAATTGATGGTCCCAAATCGCAATTTTACAAATATGAAAAGAGTTAACTAAGTTAGTTATTTGTAATAAATAGGCGTTATTATTCTTGAAATACTCTTGCTAATAATATGTATTAGTTAAAACTATCATTTGATGAAATATTTAACATGTACAACTATTACAATGACTATTTTTAAAAAAACGAATAAATACGAGATACAAAACGGATTGAAATCTTATATTTAAGACTAAATTGAATATCAAACTATTTTTTATATTAAGAGCTTAAAATAGTAATATAATTTGGATCGTGGTTTAAGGTTCTTTAATTTATTTTTTGTGAATTTAAGAATCCAAAGGACTGAGATCTCAAGACGCATGGAACAGTGTTGAACATATATAATAATGCTTTAATTAATTGTGCAGAGAGGTTGGGGAAGATTAAGCTTAATTTAGAGAGTCTGGACTTCGGCCGGAATGTGTTGATGTGAATATGATGAAAACGAAGAAGCTTTTGAAAAATTGTTAAAAATTGGTATTCATATCACATAGACGCAATCCTTGGACCCCTCTCTTCATATAATAGAACAAACATTGGAACTCGTAAACTGAGTTGTCAGTCAGAATCTCAATAATTGTTCATACTTACCATGTTCAGTTCACTTCGTTTTATCAGTATACGATGGCTATTCCCTTGTATTTGTAAGGCTTAATACCATCTTGACTTCATTTTTATTTTTATTCTTGAAATCTAAAACTAATAATTTTGATCCTTGAAATCTCATTTTAAGAGCCAAAAACACTGTTTAAGAGACCACAAATTTTTAGGCAGACTCAAATAAAATCAAATTTTTAGGATCAAAATTAAAACGAGGTTAAAATAAACTGAAGATAATGTTAACTCTCTTTTTATATATATATATATATATATTGTGTGGTATGTATATGTGGAGTTTGTGTGTGTATATACGGAACACAATGAAATGAAAAAAGGAAATAAAATGAAAATATTATAAAACACTTATAACTAATTTGACTTATGTTTAGTGTCATAAACTTATTCTAAAATCTGACTTATATTATTATAGACATGAGGGAACATATTATGGTTTGTGCAAATTTTGGAGGGATTTAAAAGAGATATATCTTGAAATAGGTGATATCACCTAATTAATTAAGTAAGAAAAGCTGAAAATTAACGGATGTATTAATCAATCAAAATGAGTCGGTGAATGCTTTGAATATGGTAACAAATTAAAGAAAAAATAGTTAAAACGTGTTAAAGAGGGAATGATTTTTTCCACCAAACTCAAATAATTTGCTTTGGGTTTGATGTTACGTTAGGTTTTGAAAAAACCAAAGCATTATGTATGGCTTCTCTAACCTTTTGTCAATATTTAGAAATTATGGGAATCAATGGACATGTCAAAAAGTATCAAAGAAATCCCACAATAATGTATAATGCTTAGATATGCTTCGTTTTCTCTCTATTATTGACTCTTTTGGATAAGGCAAACATATTCAGGCATTGTTTCCTTAAAAAAAAAAAAAAGTTTACGTATAAAAATCTTGCTCATATATCCACTTATACCACCCTGCCTTCCAGCCATGAGGCAAAAAAAGGTTATTCTTTTGCTATACATAATAAAAAAAAATTAATATATTAATAAAAATCTTAAGACAACACGAAGTGGGGAGTAGCAGTTGTAATAAAGACAATTCCTATCTTGTGGGGTCAAATTTAATTCTAAACATAAAATCTCAATGCATTTTATTTCTTGTATTTATTGTTTTTTAAAAATGATTTACCTAATTCATAATCTACTATATAATCCCACGTTATATAGGAGTATCTGTCACTGAAAAGATAGATGTATTTTGAATAGATCATGTCAATTAACTAATTTATTTGCTTTTCTCAATCAATTTAAATTAATCAAATATCTTCTATATTAAGAAAAAAAAAGGATTGGTACAAAATTAATAAGCCCTCATTAAGTGGGATTACTACTCTTAACAGAATTCGGATCTAATTTTGAATTTTGTTTGTTTCAATATTTTTTCGGGCTGAAAGAATCATACTTAATTAGAATAAATACAATTTGGCCAAAAAAAAATAGAATAAATGCAATGTTTTCTAACTTTCATTAGATGAATAATTCATCTAAAAGATCCTAAAATACAACATAAAATAAAATAAATTTTATTTGTCAAAATCAAAATCAAAATAATTCCTATATATCTGTTCATTAAGATTTTGGTGCAAAATATTTATATTTTCGTGTTCGAATTCAAACAAATTAACACTTTGTGATTCTTTAACAAGACAGTGACTAGCTAATCGACAATACCTCATTGCTGTGCCAATCCACAAGCCATACATTTTTTATTATATAATTTTGAATGTTATTTTCCCTATCTCTTCGGCAACTTAGTGTGTTTTTGTGACTTTTGTTTTCTTAGTTGAATTCTAAAAATTGCACAAATATGTGGGTACCGGCTACTTGTAGTTTTGAACGGGAAACTATTATAAATGCTTACTTGATAAAGTCGCAGTATTATCTTCTCTTTACGTAAAGTAGGGAAACTATTTAATTATTAAAAAAATATACAAAACAATTGGCAATTAAAGAAGATATTTAGTTAATCGATCAAAAAAAAAAACCCCCAAAGTCCACCAATAATTTTTAAAAAAATAATGCAAATTTTTAAAGATATATCAACCAAATTGGTAAATTAAACAATATTGAGTTTAACTTCACTAATTAATGCCCAACCAGCAGTAGTTATCAAATGCAAGTTCTCTCATCCTTGTTCTTGCTCTCCTTGTTTGGAATTTGTATAATTTGAGCAACTCTTGCTATTACATATACATATCATATATATGTTGGCCAAAATCATATATACATATATGGACACCAAATATAGCTTAATTTTTAATGTTATTTAATATATAATTTGTTTGGATGAAGCGCACGTTGGGAAGTTCAAAGTGATGCGACCATTAATTGGTTATGCACTTGTGAATACATCACAGAAACTAACATTATTATAATCAACCACCATTAGTGAGTCACACCCACACCATAAAAAGTAAACTAATTTTATAACGGTTGCTTAAGCAAATGGTTCAAGTTAACATTATATTTTAATCAACATGAATCTTTTCTAATTTAACCACCAAAATAAATTTAGAAGGGAAATTTCAAATTGTTTGTATATTGCTAGATCAAATCACTAAGATTTCATTTGAAATCACGATTAAAAGTACTTATAAGTATATTTCGTGCAAGTTAGAAAAATTATTCTCATATATTTATCTTATATTCTGTAAATAAGGATTGAAAATCTGTTTAAAAACCATCTGAAATGGGACCTAAACTTTTAAATAATCAATCTAGTTAATTACCAGTGTTCCCTGTTAAATACTTCAATATGATGAGCTAAATTGCAAATTACGTGTAAGTTATTGTCAAATCTTGAAAGCTACTAACTTTATAGAATGTCAATTATTGTAATATATAATTCTTAAAAAGGAAAAGAAAAGAATTTGTGCACTTGGCAAGAAAACAATTATATAATTAAACTGTGAAAGAAAGTTAAAGTTAAACTGGGTAGCTATAGCCTATAATGATAAGTGACCATGACGAGGTGGGTAACCGTCCTTTGTTTATGAGCCAACCAATTTGCGTAGCCATTGCAAAAAACAAAAATTGAAGGGACCACGTGCGTACTTGTTCTTCCTTTCATTCACCACCGATGAATCATTTGCCAAAACTATATATGCACGTTAAATAATGAAATATTAATGGCTTCACACGTGTGAATTGCCAATTGTTTCATTATTTCTTTTATATACTTCATCTGGATTTATACCAGGTTAAGTAATATTATTTACGTTAAATTTGATCTTAAATATAAGACCTCAATCTACTTTACTTTCAAATTATAATATTTTCTCAAAGACATCCTTATTAATTGTAAGAGGTTTTTACATGTAATTGCAATGTATATGATTAATAGGATAATTTAAGAAAGTCAATACATATTTGTGATAAATAACTAATTTAATTATTTTTTAATATTTCTAAATTAGCTATTTAGTTCTTATATAAAAAACCGGATGTAGTAATTTTTTATTATATACTTGAAGGTTTATAATAATTAAGGTACAAGTATGAATGAAGTGTGCCATGAATGGTAATCTCTTTTTCAAAAGGTTGACTAATTTTTGCTTCTACATAGTTTGCACGCATCTTCCATTGAAAATAGATCACACAATGGAGAATATTAATTATTTAGTAATCCTTTTATAAATAATTTGTTATCGGTTATTGGTGAAATTTCCAATCTTATTCAAGCCTATGAGCAGGCCTGTGAGTAGTCACTTTTTGAAGGATTAAATTAGAAAGAATAGCTTCTTTGAAGATTGAAATGAAAGTTGCTCTTATATTTAGACTAAGGGAGTGTTTGGATGGAAACTAAACTATAGTTTTAAAAGTATTTTTACAGTATACGAAATAAATATATAGAAGAGTTTGTCTCGTTTTACGAAAAAATATTTTTTAAAAGCATTTTTTTGTTATTGCCAAACACCCCTTGAGTCCCATGCATTTTTATTTGACTGTCTATAGTTAAGGCGATTTTATTTAAGCAACTTTTTTAATAGAATGGTTAGATGAAGATTTGATATTTTATCTACCTTTCTAAAAAGATGAATCTCGATTCTTGTTGAGTCATCCAACTGGCAGAATATGAAATAGTGATCAGCTCTGCAAAGGCAAAAGGAATTATTAATTGAAGTTCTTGACTCTATTTTTTTATAAAAGAAAATTGACTCTAATTTTTATCTCTAAGTATAAATAATAGTAAAATCTGTGGGAAACTTTTAATATTTATAAATTATTAATAATGTGACTCTACTCTACTTTTGTATAAAACACTAGCCACTTATTTTACAAATACAAATCTTTTAGAGATAATTATTGTGAAGGATCCGATTCATAAATTGATGAAAGCTAAGCCCTTAAATTTATTACTCACATAATGCTAATTTACAATAAAAAGATATTTATTATTTACTACTTAAAAAAAAATACAAACTGATGACCGGAACAATGACTATTTATCATTCTAATTCTCGGATATGAAAGATTTGTAAATTTGGTCATTCCATATGATTCTCCTAATCTTTGATTCCTCTTATATATGTTATTCTGCACACTAATTACTTAATATTAAAATGAATTTTATTTTTTAATCATTTCTATTTTTTGATAGTAACACGTAACGCAAAATAAAAGATAATGTTTTGTCAAAGTAATTTTAGCCTTTTCAAAGTCTTCAAAATTCGAACTGATTCCATATCATGTAGCCACAATTTAAATTTTGTTGAAAAGAATCAACTTTTGAATTGGAAGTGAGACGAGAAATCCTAATATTTTGTTGACCCAACCACAATAATAAAAGATGCCCTATATATGATCCCCATCTCCTTCCACACCAAAAAAAAAAAAAACGTTGTCCTCTTTAAATTTTTAACTAAAGATTAACCATCAGTGAAAGTTTGTTCAATTTGTAAGAATGCAATATATGAGTTTGAAATTTTGTTAGTCATGTTAGAATCTTATTAATAAACAATTTATGAATATTATTATAAATGTTTTATCAGCTTGACTAAAATTCTTTCAAGACCTTACTTGAAGAACTTTTTATCTCCTCAAAGGAATAATGTTAATGGTGAATCTTTACTCTTCTACTGACCCCTCTCGTTTCTATTACGAGGAACTTCTAATTAATTAATAGGTGTCAATAAAAATAATTAAAACTTAAATTTGTCATGAAATTTAAGTAATTTTTAATATCAGTCTTATTAAATATGTACATATATGAAAAAAGACATTTAATATTTCTTGAAACTAGCAAGTGTATGTCTTATTAAAAAAAATCCAAAAACACCTTGTAGTTGGTGCAGAGGAAGTGTTAGCTAACAAATTATCACTTTGTAGAAAATCATTACTCTCTCACACAGACACACATATAAAGAATTATTAATAGGATAATTAATCAGTTGATAGATTGAAGATATCTTAAAGTGATTTTTTTCAGAAAAAAAAAAGGTTTTAAAGAATGGTAAATAATGACCATTGAAAGAGGACGTGGGAATAAAGGAGATGAGAAAAGGCAGAATCTTTTTTAATATGCACTTTTTCCCTTTGCTTTTTGTGGAAAGAAAATAGCTCAACAAGCCACTATCGCTCATGGGCGTCTGACCAACAACACTATATAAATAAATAAATATATATATTTTATATTTATGTGGCGGAGGGAGGTCGCAGCTATCACTCCTGAGTTGAGCTGAGCATGGTAATAATTTGGAAAGTGGATCCTCTCCACTGCTCTTTCCATCCTCTTCCCCTCCACTACCTTCCTTTTCTCTTCACAACCATTGGATCAAAACTCCAATGGTCCAGATTTAATATTTTATAACATTTTATAAAAATAAATATTATGATAAAAATAGATAAATAAATTTAAACTGTTAAAATCTAATTTGAACAGTTCATAATTCTAGACTGTTATTATAGAGCAATTTTTTTTTGAAATTTTTTTATTACAATTGTAAACTGTTCAGACCAAATTTTAACAGTTTAAATTTATTTATTTATTTTTTAATACATTATTTTTATAAGATGTTAAATCTGAACTATTGGAATTTTGATCCAATGGTTGTGAAGAGAAAAGAAGGGTAGTGGAAGGGAAGAGGATGGGAAGGTAGTGGAGAGAATCCAAGTCCAATAATTTGGGACGGTTACGATGAAATTCAACTTCCAATGTTAAATATAAGAGTTAATTGCAAATTCAATAATATATCAATTTATTTTATTTTTTGTATTTATTTATTTTCTTTCAAAATAGTCTCATGATAAGTATGTATGTTAAAAAATGTTTATTCTAATATACATTATTAACAAGAATATTTTAAGAAAGATAATATCTATTTATTAAAAAAATTAAATTAACTAATTTTATTAATATTTGCAAATTAATGGTTTAATTCTTATATTAAGAACTAGAGATAATAATTATTTAAAAAATCCCAACAATAATAGAGCTGCTTATAATTATAAATTTTACTGTAAGAAATGATAATTCTTTACTTGTTATTGAGGTTTTTCTTTGGGTAGTTATCTTTTTTTTTTTTTTTAAGAAGGTAGAATCACAAAGCCATTCTCCCTCATAATTTGTCACTCACTTCCTTTAAATATAATTTATAATATAATACACACACACACGCACTTCAGCTGCGATGCTCCGCATATTCCCTCCCAGAGGAAAAACTATTAATAAATGAAATCATTTTAATATTGCTGACAATTTCCCTTCAACTAATTGTGAAAGCATTCAGCATGCGAAGGGGCGTAATGGAAATCACAATGATGGTAATGTGTCAGTATTTTATTTTATTTTTTTGCCAGCAGGTAATATGTCAGTATTACAGATTAGTATTAATATTTTAATTTAATCCTTCAAATAAAGTAATAATATTAATATCTAACGTTGGAAGCTAGCTAGTAATGATCTTAATGATTGTGAGGCATAACTCAGCACATTTTCATGCATAATTATTTGGCAAAATATAATGACTACTCTTATCAAATTCAATGGACATAAAAGTGTGGTGGATTAATTAATTCAAGTTAGACCAACGCACTTTCGATGTGGGGCATTTAACTTGCTGGCCAACTGCTTCAACAAGAGCATATTCTTCAGAATACTTTGCTCCTTAGTAGTATGTGACTGCTAGAATCAGTTTGCAAAACAGGTCAAGCCATATCAGATCTCAATCACACGTGGTTGTAGATTTTTAATAGGAGTTTCCATCTTTAATTATAATTACCATCTCTCATTATTTTTTTTTTATTATAGACCGACTGTAATATTAAACTACAATTATTGGAGCCTCTACTAAATGACCTTGTGTGTGAATAGATCTATCAGAGAACATTCAGATAGAAACTTGAATGTGTTTATTCTAAGCTTAATATTACAATAAGGCCAATTACTTAAAATAAGAATGAATGTCATCATTAACTACTTAATTTTAATGTACATAATTACTAAATTTAACAAATTATAGTTTACCATTGAATAGATTAAATTTCGCCAAATCAGTTCAATACTTGAAAGTGATTAAATTCGATCAAAACTAATTTTAAAAAAAATAGAGTCCAATTGTATTTTTAGACACAGAAATTAAGATAACAACAAAAAAACACATGCACAATGAATGGTCTGGGTCTGGCCCAAAAGATTTTTTTTAAAAAATTGCACAATGTGGTTTAAATGATGGTATTAGCTTTTTATTTAACTAAATAAATAGTGGCAGAATAACTTCTTGCCATCTGAATAATGTAATGTGATAAAGTAACAAACAATTAGGCAACATTTTTCATGCATTTTATGAAAATTGAAAGCAAACTATACTATTAATTATAGGGAAAATAATATAAAAAGAAGTTACTAATTGCAATATTCAAATTCAAGCACCTAAGAGCTTAAAATCTTAGAGGAGGAAGTGGTCTAATCTAATATATTACAAATATGACCAAATGACTAAAATATATTTGTATCATATTCGAAATAAAAAGCTATCAAATTTGTCATTGTTAGTATATTTCTTGTTATTAAGTGTTTAACACCTATTACTGTCGTTTCACAATTTATTAATAAATAACTTGTCATTATCCGTACATTTTGTGTAATTTATCGTTCAATATTTATTATTATCAGTTCATAACTTGTTAATAAATTTTTTAATACGAGAGCATTTTTGTCATTTGATTACATTTGCATAATATAAGATCAGGCACCACTTTTTTGTATGAGATTTTGAGCTTTTAAATGCCTTAATTGAAATATTTTAATTTTTAATTTTTTTAAAGCAAATTTTCCTTAATTATATAATAGTATAATATAAATAATGTAGCATGTTCAAAAACAAAATTCGTGTATATTATTTTAAGGTGAGGCACATGGAAAGAATATAAGATGGTGGTTGATAATTACAAGCTCGTTTCAGTGGGCCCCTCCATTTTGAAGCCTCATATCCTTGTAACCGTAGAACGTGTGGTTGGATGTCAAATATATATAAACAATGTATATGCGCGAGGCAAAAGAAATCTCTTATTATAAGGTCAAATATTAAATTTAGTCTTTTTTTTCCAATAAAAATTTAAATATTTATTCGTCATATTGTAATTAACTAACCCTTCTTAATAGATTCAATTCCTATTAGTTATAAATATATTGTGTATATAAATATTAATCTCATTACAAGGGCTTTTTTTTCCATTATTAGCTTTTAGAGAGTAATGTATAAACTCGTAGTAGCGTGGCTTAAATTTGCATTAATAAGATAACCAAAACTAACAGAGAAAGTATTGTCTAAGTTGGTTTTAACTATAACCAAACGTGGAATTTTTTTTATATAAAAAGACTGACACCTATTTATTTTTATTACAGATTAACTTGCAATTTAAAGCTAAAACTCACAGCATAAGCAAAATTAAACTAGTGTAGAACCAGAACCAATATATACAAGTCATCCAATTATATATTATTCAAACTAATTAAACTATTGAATAATTCAACTAATCACAATGTATACAAAATACTACTTCTGGTCTTTAATACAAGATCTAGTTAACTAATTTGAGTAGATTTAGAAAATTAGCTAAGTTAGTTATTTGTAATAAATAGGTATTGTCTTTCCTAAAATATCATTGCTAATCAAGTGTATTGACTATAATTATCATTATTATAAGGACCACCTTGGAAAAAAAATAGATAAATATGAGAGATAAAATGAATTAGGGTTTTATATTTAGGATTAACATAAAAATCAAACGAACTCTTATATTAAGAACCAGAAGTAGTATATAACCTAAGTAAACTTTGACTTAATGTTATCCAAGAAATGATCAAAACTAAGCCTTAATTTTGATCACAACTCTTGAAGCATAAGTTGTCAAAGAGAATTTCGAGTAAGATCAATATTTTCATCTGTGTATAGTTTTGGGTTTTCAATTATCTGTAAAATTATACAAATTTATGAAATCTCAAGATCAAATTAATTTTTTTTAATGAGAAACTTTTATTTCATTTGATTCATGTATTGTTGATGGATATTTAAAATAAAAATTGTACTTTGTAATTATAAATAACTAAACACGCAACATTGCAGATTATATCTATTAAACCCTATCATTATTTATAATTCATTGACTTTCTATAAAAATCATATATAATGATAAATATGATTGCATATATCTTTTGACTACGGATAGATATATCATAATCTCATGTTTTCGCCAAATAATTTGAACAAAAAATTGATAATTGTAAGCTTGTTAACATAAAAATTTTACCTAATCAAGGGCATAGTACTATCATGATAAATAAATAATACGAAATAAATAATGACAACTAAATAAAAAATAACAACTTTTACAATATATGTAATAACGAATAAATATAGTGTATTTTATATACTCTATACCATCCTATAAGACACTTTCAATTGCTTCACCAGATTCAAGAGGAAGTAGTTAAGTCATTATATTTATTTAAAAATCATTTTTTAAACATACTTTTATCTAAAATCATAAATTATATTTTGAGAAGCAAAAAACGAAAATCATATCAAAATTTAAATAAGGGTGATTTTAAAAAAAAAAGGTAATCGGTACCTTATTAATAATTTATGATAAAAAGTTATTGTAATTAAGAGTAATAAACACTAATATACACTAATAAATATTTTGTGTGAGTTAAGATATTGAGTGCCAAAAAAAGTGAGAAGAAATTGTAAATGAATTTATTTAAACTTCAATTATGTATAAAAAATTTTTTGAAATTTTTTATTTAAAATCATAAGTTACGTTTTGAAAATTGAATAGAAAAATCAATTTTTAGATAAAAATAATTTAAAAAATATGACTAATATCTCATTTAGTGATTTATAATAAGGGCCAATTATTAATATATTCTATACTGCCCATTTTGTAACCTTTGATTTTTTTGAGTGAATTTAATTCTTCTTATAAGCTACACTTTGTACATGCCTAATGACATTTTTTTTCTAATTAATTATAGGTATCTCTCATTTTTTCCTGCTCATTCTCCCTTCCACCTAATACCTATATTGTCTATAAAATATAAATAATGACATTTAAAAAAAAATAAAATTATATATTTTACATATTTATTGTTTTCAACAAGTTTTAAGGAACCTTTTTTAATTTGCATCATTTAATTATTTTTTCCAAAAACATAGTTTAATTATTTAAAACTTATAAAAAAAACTGAAAAAATATTATGTACTCCCTCCGTTCCTTATTATAAGAGACATTTAATGCTTATGACATGTTCCTATATATAAAAGACACTTACAAGTTGTCTCTACTTTTTTGTGTTGATTTACTATTTTACCCATATTTATTATCTCCAATTCACACTCTCTCTCCCTCGTACTTCTCTTTCTTTTAATAATTTAATTGTTCTCTCTCATGCTCTCTCTCCTTATTAATGAGGGCATTTTTAGAAAAAAAAATATACTTTTTACACATTAATTGTTCTTAACTAATTGTAATTATTTTTTTGACCAACGTACTTCGGTTATTTGTCTCTTATAATAAAAAACGGAGGGAGTAATGATTTGTAATAAGAATGGCTCACTTATTCTAGATGGACAGATATTGCCTCATAATAATGAAAGAAAGGGAGTACCAGTAGTTAATAATTAAGATGTTAGTGTGAAGGCAAGAGAAGATATTGAATGCCAATAAAAAAGAGAGAGAAGATATTGTAAATGAATTTATTCAAAGTTCAATGATCTCAAATCCTCAACTAAACAAACTATTTTCACTTTTTATTCCGTTTCCACGCGCCGCAATGCACTCATCAAACGACGCTCCAAAATCCTCCATTCCTGCTCGCTCACGCCAACTCCTCCTTCCCTTTTCATTCCCTTTTTCTTCCCAATCTCACAAATCAGAAAAGTTCGTTAATTTCTTTTTTTTTTTTTTTTTAAATTAGACATTTTGATTCGCAAATCCAAAACCAGACGACGAACCAGTTCTCTCTCTTCCCTCCCTCGTTGCCGCGCCTTTCTCTCCCCTCTCCTTCATCTCTTCCGCGTCTCTCTTAGTTCTTCTATATATACAGCCTCTCTCTTTCACTCCGATTGTCTCCGCCTTCTACTTTAACTGCTTCACGCCATTCTCTCTCTTTCTTTCTCTCTCTCTCCCCTTCCTCTTCTTCACTGTGCAACTTTTTCAACTGTCAAGGTACTTTGGAATATCCTCTGCGATCCCAATCTCTTTCTCTCTTTTTATTATTATATAATGTATTTTCGCGATTTTTAAGAACCCGATATTTTCTTTTTTTGGGGTTTTTAATTATAGAAATATGAAAGTGGAAGAACTCCAATTCGAATTCAATCGTCTCCACCACCATCACCAGCACCTCCAGCGGCAGAGTAAAGAGAAGACCCATTTGGGTCTCGCCGAACTCTCATCGGCCGTCGTCCCTGCCGATGATGGTGGTGGGTTTGAGAAGGTCATTGACGGCGAAGACGAGGATTGTTTCGTCCAGCCGATCAATTTCGCCATGGTAGATAACGGCATTTTCCGGTCCGGCTTCCCTCAACCCGACAACTTCTCCTTCCTCAAATCCCTCGGTCTCCGCTCCATTGTGTAAGCACAGAACCTTATAAATGGATTCTTTATTGTTTGTTTTCCTTCTTTGCCGGAAAAATTTCGATCCTTCATCCGGTCTGTGGTGCCACTTAGCTTTTCTGTGCTGAATTTGTTCGGATGGTTCTTCAGATATCTCTGTCCCGAGCCGTATGCGGAGGAAAGCTTAGAGTTCTTGAAGTCAAATGGGATCAAGCTTTATCAATTTGGGATTGACGGTCACAAGGTATATAGCTGTTTGAAGTTTGCGTTATGTAATGGGAGTGAATTTGTGCTTCTGAATTTGCTTTTTGGATGGTCTCTTTTGATTATGATTGTTCATATGCTTGATTGTGTTGGATAACTATATTGGTAAGTTGCACAAAAAATTAATGAATATCTAACCCAATTGACCTGTCACTCTCATCTTTTATTTTGTGCGATTTTTTCTTCAAGTGGATATGGAGATAAGCTAGCTACGGAAAATTATTGGATATGAACTTTTATATTATAGAAGGGTCTCCATGTCTAGGGAACTTAAACTGTTGTCGTTATTTCTCCAGTTCGTATTTTTCTTGTCTTTGGTAATACGGTCAGAAATTTCCTGCAACTTATTTTGAAATTAAATCTCTCTTTCAGACAAGCTTAACTTAGTTCTGCTATATGATTACTTTATTTTTTAGCAGTGATTGGAATTGGATCGATCATGATCTGAGCATAGTTATGTCGAAAACGTTTCTTTTCTTGTGTGCACTTAATTTTGTGGATCAGTTATAATGAAATCCATGTAGAACGAAACCAAGCTGGCTGGTGAAGCCTTTTTCTTGGGCACAAAAGGTCTTGATATTCGCTTGTTATTGGAATAATTAATGGCTTATTAGATATTATGGATTATTAGTTCGTTGTCTGCACAATGGGTTTATTGATGGATTCGATAGCAGTTTTTTCTCTTCGACAATCATAAACTTGCCCCTTTATAATGCAAATATAACCAAAATATGTAAGATGTAAGACAAGGAGATGATGGAAAAGAGACAAGTTCTTATAAACCTAACAGTACGGAAAAATAGTCATAATATATTAGTGGTCATCACATAACATCATTAATTCGTTGATCCAGCATGCGTATTGGGCGACTATTGAGGTTTTGGACATGACTTAGCTGCCCGCCAATTACAGAGCATTTCATATTTATAAAAATTTTATACTGAAAGTGTTCTGCAAATTGTTTGTTAGATTGCATGCGTTCACTTTCATTATTATTATATCTAGTTCTCACTAACAACACATGCAGGCTAAAAAAAATTTTAATTTGTTAGTACATTGTATTCATTTGTTTGACAAGACTGAGATTAGATTTTTACTCATCATATTCCTCTTTCACGCACGCGCACACACGCACACAGCTATTTATTAAATTTCAAATACTTTATCTGAAATGTATCCTATTGTTATAGACCCAAGAGTACTGAATTATGAGAGAACGCTTAGCATCCATAGATAATTCTTGTGGTTATGTTAACGGTGAAGAAACTTGAGTGCTTGGACTAAACCTTTTTAAAAATATTTGTCCTGCGATTTCCTAGACTTACGCACCAAGGACCACCAAAGGTGTAGTTCCATTTGTGCATTTTGTTTCAATACTTAAATATCATTTATATGTGGATTTCAGAGAGAACTTCACTCCTTATGGAATTATAGAACTCCTTAGTCCCTATTTCATGAACTTGTATTTGGACAATAAATCATGAAACCTAATATATGCATAAGAAAACCAGAACAGCCATTATCTCCCCCGGGGGGGGGGGGGCGCGAATGAACGTCTTGGTGGTGACTAGATTTGAGCAGAATAATGCTCCTCACAGTAAATGAAGGAATTTCTTATTTATAACAGTCATAATATATGTCTTCAATGTTTTCATTTGACCTATTTTCCTCATCAGCCCATCTCGTGTGTCACGCCCAATGATGTTTAATTACTATGGTTAAAGAATCAGGACTTGTTTGTTTATCATCTTAATATTCTCTTCTGTTTCCTCGTAATTATAATGCTTGGTATTGGTCTTCTTAGTAGAACTATGAAAAAATGATACAACTCTTCTGCATTTTAACCATGCATCTGATGCCTCAAGACTTTAGAATAATGAGGGTGCAGTATCGTCTAAACTTGAGATCTTGATACTGTCTCAGTCTAATCAATTAGTTAGCATGGAGAAAATGGTTTAATGCTGGGTGGTTTAGGCAATTTCTCTATAATACATTCTCAGTTATATTTGGTTTATGGAGAATTACTGGACCAAATTATCATGCATAAAATATATAAGCATATTAGTGCTGTCTATTATTAAGAAGTGTGTTTGACTTGCAAGTTAATTCGTTGGTGGATTTCACATTTTCTTTATGCCGAACCAAGAATTTCTGTGTGTATTCCTCGTGAAATGGCAATACACTATTTTTCTTGGATACAAATGGGGAATGACAGTTAGGTTTTAACTTGACATGACGACTTAATCTATTGTGAAATAATGGTCTTTATAAACTGACACCGAGAATTGTGCATCCAGGAGCCTTTTGTAAGCATCCCGGAGGACACAATCTGTCAGGCCCTAAGAGTTGTCCTTGGTATACATCATATCCCGGCCCATTTCTTTCACACTTCATATCTGGCTTTAGCTGCAGTTTCATTATCTTTGCTTCATCATCTATAATGCAGA
This sequence comes from Neltuma alba, assembly GCF_004799145.2. Taxonomy (NCBI): domain Eukaryota; kingdom Viridiplantae; phylum Streptophyta; class Magnoliopsida; order Fabales; family Fabaceae; genus Neltuma; species Neltuma alba. The sequence continues at coordinate 787 of NW_021632727.1, read as the reverse complement.
TGAGAAGAACCACCCAGTTTTAATTCACTGTAAACGAGGAAAGGTTAGAATTCGCTCAACCTTTTTTTTTAATAATTTGTCATTTCTTTCTAATTTAATGGAATATTATATGGGCCCCACTATGCCCTGGCGCCCTGCTTAGTTGGCATGCATAGATGAGGACATCCCAATTCATTTGAGGTAATTTTATGAAGACCTCGACATTTCATGAGGTTGAACGTCTTGATCTGTGTTGATCTTTGATTAATATAAGATTAAACTACTTAACATTTTCGAAAAGTCAAGCTCCTAATAGAATTACCTATTCATGGGATTATGTTGACTTGAGAAGCGAAAGTATACTGACTCAATCAACACCAACGTCGGGAGTGTTGTGTCTGATTCGAGTATCTAACGAAATTTAACTTGGTTTTTGTAGATCTATATATAGCAATGCTTTCATGTATGCCAACTAAGTGGGAACTGATGTATTTTGGGCACTTAGAATTGCTTATGAATGATTTAATCACTCGTGTGAGTCACGTAAAATGAGTAAAAGTTGCTCCCCCTCTTCCATTTTAGCACCGAACGGGTTGTGTGGTAGGCTGCTTCAGAAAGTTACAAAAATGGTGCCTGTCGTCAGTGTTTGATGAGTACCTACCTACGCTTTGCAGCAGCCAAGGCAAGAGTTTCAGATCTGAGATTCGTGGAATCGTTTGACACTTCCAGCTTGTCGGCACATTTGCCCATGTCTTTCTCTTTTTCACAGAGGTGATGAACCCAGAAAGTTGAACGTAGGGGTCTTCTT
>NW_021632726.1:0-42972 GCF_004799145.2 Neltuma alba | reverse complement strand
TACTCCTACTAGTTATTACTATTTATAACCGCTGATCAGCGACAATTTTTAAATGTATTAATTACACTTACCGATATATTAAAGTATTATTGAACGAAATAAAAACAGTTCTAATAATTTTCTATGGCTTTTAACAACAAAGAAGCACCCGCATCAATGGCTTTTTACCAATCCAACTATTTTGTTCCTTCTTTCTCTTCTTCAAGTCACTATAATAATTCTCTAACTTAATTTATATTTAATATATATTAAGAATAACAATCCAAAAATATATAATAAATAAACAGTAAAATCGATGTGATTTGTAAATAAAACAAAAAATACTCATCCCTATAACTTATAAATAGGACCAGAAAAATATGAGAGATATTTAAACATAATATTACTAATATATAATAGAAGTTGCATCTTAATGATCCAAATAGGACAAAATAATTCGGTGGGACAGTGATTAATAGAATATAAGTTTGCGTCCGTTTGACCTTTGGCAAGTCTAATACCAGCCAATATATAACTTTTTTTTTGGGCCGAAGCCAATATATTATATATATATATATATTTTTTACGACGGAGCTTGGGCGGCATGCACACACACACACATATATATAAAGAGACGTAGCGAAAAAGAACTATGATCTGTCTCGTATATACTTATTTAAGGGAGCACCTGAAAATTAAACACTTGCGTTATCAGGAAGAAGAAAAGGAAAAATTTTCATCATGTTTCTTGGAACCACCATGTCTCTCTCGCACCATCGCTTGCCTCCTTCGGCTTCTCCTGGTTTCATCTCTCTCCCTCTCAGTCTCTCTCTCACACACACTCTGCAGATAATTGAGTTTGGTATTTGGGTTATTGAGATCATTAGTTTCCTCGCTACTTATGGTTTATATCTTAAACATCAATGGGAGAGGAGTTATAACCTCGAAAAGTGATGTTCGGCAGATTTTTTCCCCCCCTTTTTAGAAGTCAAGGACTTGCTATAGTAGCTGTTACAAAAAGTGAGAAATTTTCATCTCAAATTCTTTGTGTTAAAAAATAAAATTTAAAGCATGTTTTGTAGATTTTGTATAAGATTAACGGTGTTAGAATTAAGAGATTAAAAGTACATTTTATTAACTTGAAGGATTAAATTGAAATTTGACATAAATTTGGAAGACAAAAATGTATATTTTAGCTTTTATAAAAACTTGTATTATTATTTTATTCAAATCAAATCAGTGAAAATGAAATTTTTTACGTGTTATTTATTTTATAACTTACATTATTTTGGTCAAAGACCCTTTATTTTTTAATCTTGCTCATCTGAAATAAATTGAGAGTACTTTGAATCATTTTAATCTCTCGGAGTGAGGTCTCTGGCACTAATTATAACTCATTTTTAGTATTAATATTATTAGATTACTTTTATTTGGTTGAACTTCTACATTTATGTTAAAAGTATATTAAATTGAACAAGTCATCAATACATATCATGTGTGTGTAATTAATTATATGATTTTGACATAGCGTTAGAAATTACTTATAAGCATATTTCACATAAGTCAAGATAAAACTTCTCTCATATATTTATCTCGTATTCTAAACAAGTTCTAAGAAAATCTAACGTCTTTCTCTATTCTCATATCTCCCAGCATCTCCGATTGGATCGATTGTGAAGGGCAAAGTTGGGAACAGAACTAACATTATCGTAAAATATCAACCTTCCATCTTTTGTATTTATGAACATCTAGCTAATTCCAATATCCGATTAATTTTCCTTTATAAAAATAATAATAAGATGGTGAATTGTATTAAATGCAGGTATTAGAGGAGAATAACAAGGAGAGAATAAGGAAGATGTTTGATAAGGTTGAACTCTCTGTCTCTTCTTATGACACAGCTTGGCTGGCAATGATACCATCACCTTCTTCTCCACAAGCTCCTCTGTTCCCTCAGACCCTAAATTGGTTATTAGGAAATCAACACATTGACGGATCATGGGGTCTTTCTAGTGATAATAAGTTGCTGACCAAAGACACTCTTTTATCTACTTTGACTTGTGTTCTTGCACTTAAGCAATGGGGTGTTGGTGAACAGCAAGTCAATAGAGGTAAATTGATATGATTTTGAATCTTATTATAATTAAATTCATTGGTGTTATTTTGAAGAAGCATACATATATATATATATATAATGAAATAATTGGGAGATTCCCTTTTTATTATTGTTGAAGGACTTGGATATATTGAAACAAACATTGCTGCAACTGATGATGATAAACAAGTTTCTTCAATTGGATTTGATATTATCTTTGCTCAATTAATTGAGCAAGCCCAAAGTCTGGGTCTAAATGTTCCTCTTGGAGGGAATATTTTAGAAAAATTCATCCAAAAGAGGGACTTGGAGCTCCAAAGGTACCACTTTTTTTTTCCCCCTCATCTTCATAAAACATTTAGGGAAGAGTTATTCATGCATGGTTCACATACAGATAGCAATCATTTACCCCAATCTCGTAACAATATTCACAAGCCATAAATAACTAAACTTCACATCATATTGAAGAATATTCTGGAAGATATTAGCTTGAGCTCTTTTGTGTATGGAAATTAACTACAGTGGATGGGGAAGCAACTCAGAAGGATGGAAGGCTTATATGGCATACATTTCAGAAGGATTTGGGAAGTCACAGGATTGGGAAATGGCTTTTAAATTTCAAAGAAAGAATGGCTCTCTTTTTAACTCTCCAGCCGCCACTGCAGCTGCATACACTCATATCAACAATCCCCACTGTCTTGATTATCTACTTTCACTGCTGGCAAAATTTGACAATGCTGGTTTGTTCTTTCAAACCTTACTGTTTTGATGGATTTATCTTCATTTCCATTACGTTAATCTTTGGGTTTTACACCAAAACTTGTTCGTTCAGTTCCAACAATACATCCTATTGATGTGTATGCTCGACTCCATATGGTTGATACTCTTGAAAAGCTTGGGATTGGTCGCCATTTTAAAAATGAAATTGGAAGTGTATTGGATTATACATGGAGGTAATATTAAAACTTGAAAATGAAATTATAGCTTTTGTCGTGGGAAGAACAAAGACCACATAATGTAATTAATCTCTTTTTATTATTATTTTATGTTTGATTTTCAAACAGGTTGTGGCAGCGGGAAGAAGATGACATATTTTTAGAACCCACCACCTGTGCCCTGGCATTTCGCTTACTACGTTTGCATGGATATGATGTTTTCTCAGGTTTTAATTTGCGTCTTTATATTAAGACAAATTCTGTGTAGCCAATAGAGGATTATTAAAAAGAAATTAAAGTCTAACTATGATATTTGTGTATTTCAGATGCACTTGATCGGTTTTCAGAAGACAAATTTCGCAATACTCTTCAAGGTTATTTGAAGGATGTTGAGTCTGTTTTGGAGTTACATAAAGCTTCACAGATAGTTTTAGATGCAAATGATTCAGTTTTGGAGGAATTAAACATCTGGACAAGGCATTTTCTTAAGGAATATTTGTCCGCTTCCTCAAACAATACTCATAAACCACCTTCTAATCATATTGATCATGAGGTATATATACACATAGTAGTCCCAAATTTAATTTTGATTCTCAACTTTTCTGCAATTCTGAAGTTTGATCCATCTCAATAATGTACTCCATACTAAAAAAAAGGAAAAAAAAACTATTAATTTCAGGTACCTTTTGCTTTACGTTTCCCTCATCATGCTTATTTGGATTTGATGTTAAACCGAAGATCCCTACAACACTACAAGGTGGACCAAAAGAGAATTTTGAAATCTTCATATAGGTACATCATATATCTATAATCTATATATATATATATTTATAATCACAGCTTACTCCATTTTTCCTCGATGCCATCCACATGGGAGCTTGTTGATTTACATAGATTAATTTATTACTTGGTACATATTCTCCTTGGCTCTTCTTCTTCATCTTCTTCTTCAGTTCTTTAAACCTCGCCAACAAAGAATTCTTGGAACTAGGAGTTGAAAACTTCAATCGCTGCCAATTAATATTTCGTGAAGAACTTGAGCTATTTAACAGGTGAGTATCTTTTTCATGGCCACTAGAATGTGTGTGCGTGTTTTGGTTTCCTCTCCTAACAAATAACCAACCTTCTAGTGTTAATCTTAATTAATTGGTAATCCAAGAATAATCACTGATCAACGTATCATACATCATAATAATCAGGTGGTTTAAGACGAGTGGAATGGATAGGCTACATTTTCCAATTGCCAAAACAACAGTTATGTATTCCTTCTTGTCAGTGGCAGCAACACTTCCTCCTCCAGAACTTCGTGAAGCACGTTTAGCTTGGGCAAAGCATGGATTGCTCACATCTGTGTTTGATAGTTTCTTCGATGTTTGGAGCACTAAAGAGGAACAACAAAACCTTATAAAGTTAATGGAGAAGTATGCATAATATAGTACATACGTCTAAATTTCTCTCTCAGCATTAATAAGTGTGTGTGTGTGTGTGTGTAAGATTGTGTTTTGAAATATTATTAATTAATGAAACACACAGGTGGGATGTAGATGTCAACAAAGAATGCTGTTCTGAGCCGGTGAAGATATTATTCTTAGTGCTTAAGAGAACAATTAGTGAGACTGCAGCCCAAGCCTTTAAGGTTCAAGACCGTAGTGTCCTGAACCACTTAATTCAGCAGGTAAGAAAAAGGTCTACCTATCTTTATTTTTCTTCATTGATTTCCTCATCCATAAACTAAAATCGTATGTCGACTTCAACCTTTTTTTTGTGTGTTTTCAGTGGGTGGATATTCTACGATCTGGGTTGAAGGAAGTAGAATGGTGCAAAAAGAAATGCGTGCCGAGCATAGAAGAATATGAGCGTAATGGAATTATAACAATGGCCTTGGGACCAATTGTCTTGTCAGCTATGTATCTAATTGGACCTAAGCTTCCACAAGCCGTGGCTGAAAGTGCAGAATGCAATTATGTTTTAGACGTTCTTGGCCTCCATGGGAGATACCTCAACGACGTGAATGGCTACCAGGTGAGATAGATGAGTCGATCAAACTCAGTTTTCATGTGAATGTTGTAGAAAGAATGATATAAGATTTGGATGTGTGTGTGGTTTTTTGTGTGCAGAGGGAGAAAGAACAAGGGAAACTGGTGAACTCAGTAGGGTTGAGGTTGATTAGTGGGAGTGAAGAAGAAGAAGAAGAGATGAAGAAGAAGATAAAGAAGAAGGGTGAAGAGAAAAGGAAAGAGCTTCTGAGATTAATGGTAAAGAAAGGAGGAATCATAGCATCTACTGATGTGAGAGAGGTGTTTTGGAAAATGTGCAGAACTCTTGAGGTGATTTATGGGAAGGATGATATAATTTATTCAACAGAAGTGCCTGATGAGGTGCGAAATATCGAAGATATTGTACTTACAAATCCCATCGTTTTAGGTTGTTAATTCCAGGCTGGGCTCACTATAATTCTTTTTGGGCCATGAATAAAAGTGTTGGGCCTATCATAAGACATTCGTGTGTTTGGGATCCCATATCAATACTACTGCTTCCTTCCGGTTTTAATTATAAGGTCTTATTTATAATTTATAAATAAGGTCTTATAATTAGAAGTTGAGGTACATAAGGTCTTATAATTAGAAGTTGAGGTAGTGCTTTGCAATTAGTGTATTCTGTATTTTGTATTAAGTGAAAAGTAAAGCAATATGGATTTTGTATTTTGTAAAATTATGGAATTATCAGATAATCAATTAATCGATCTTGGATAACTAGATGAGAAATTTATCTTCACACCATCAAATAACTTCTAAATCGATATCATATAAATACTCCTAATAATCCTATCAGTTCATGAAGTTGAGAATTCATAAATTTCCTAAAATTTATTTTTTTAAGCAGGAGAGAGAATTTTATATTTATAAGGAAATAATTACATGATAAAAATATTTAAAAATTCTATAACTTCGTGGATTTCAACTCCGGATGATTTTATCCTATGTATATAGGTTAAAAAAATTTATTGGTTGAGATAATGTATTACTTTCGAAAAAAAAGAATAAAAAATAACTTTCCTGCATAGCTTTGCTGCATTTATAATTTAAAAAAATTCTGAAGGTGGAACATTCAGTTAATGCAGCATCAATCGTCAAATGCGCTTCTGAATTCTTCTTACATATACCCTACACACACACACACATTAAATGGAAGAAATCGGTCCTTCACATCTAAAAAATTAAATGTGTATAAATTTTTTTCCTTGCCAACAAAAATATGAAATTATCCTTTTCAGATTACAGCCGCCTGGTAAATTGAAACTTCTATTGCATTGATGGTCGGAAACATTGAATCATTTACAAAGTGTACAAATATCGTACACACACACAAACATACACGCACAATCACTTATAATTCATCCTCACATATTAATATTACCTTCAGTTCTTAATATAAGATCTTGTTTAATTTTTACTTTGATCTTAAATATAAGACCCGCATCTATTTTGCCTCTCATGTTTATACATTTTTCTGAAGGTGGTCTTTCTAATAATGATAGTTTTAACCAATACATTTGATTAGTAAGGATATTTTAGAAAAGACAAACATATTTATTATAAATAAATAACTTAACTTATTTTTTAATCTACTTAAATTAGTTAACTAGCTCTTATATTTAGAACCGAATGTAGTATATTAAATTCATAGAATTTTTTAAATTATTTCCACCCCTCTTCTCTTTCTTTTTTTTCGTTTTTAAAGATAATTAAATAAAAATGAAACTAGAAAATGATAATTAAATATCCTACAAGTCACTATATATTAAGAATACAAGTGGTATATCTGTGAATGAAAAACACTATATTAAGAATCGTAGTATCCCTGAACCAGAAGCCAGATATAAATCATATAAATGCCGGAAATTGCTTAGAAAGCAACAGTGAAAATAAAGAAAGAGTCATAGAGATAGGAGGAGAAGGAGAGAGAAAGAGGGACGCTATTTTATTAATAAATTAAGTTTCACTATAATGAGAAATCTTAAAAAAAAAAAGAAAAACTAAACAGATAATGTTCAGATGACCTACATATATATTCTATATTTTTATTGGGAATAAGGAAAATCCAAAATAATCCTAAAAAAGATGTGATTATAAGAAAATCCCCCGTTAAATCTTAATTAATCTGCGGAATGTTTTAAATATTCTTATTTAAATAATTCTAACTATATAAAATAATTTTTATTATATCTTATGCCATATTTCACCATGATGCCTGGGTGTTTGGTTTTTGAAAACATATTTTCTTTTGGCAAATTGAAACCCAACTCATCATGCAAGTCAAACAAAGCAACCCCCTGAACTCAATAATGTCTACTTTTCAAGCACGTAAATTTTCCACCAAAGACCTTGTTCATTCTTTGAAATTACTATACAATTCGTAGTCTTTCGGTGTGATTATAGGTACTCTTACAAGGCATAATCAATCAAATGTCATCCTAAAACTAACTTCCTCAAATTAAATTAGTCGCACAGCTTTTTGTTTGGTAGACTAATAATACTAGTGCATTTGAATTCAACTTAATCGCTAGTTTTGAACATTCAAACAAAATACTAGTGCAAATGAAATATTAATAATACAGTTAATTAACTGGATTAATATTGGAGGCCCCTGTATGTATTGTGATTTGGGTATGCCCAATAGAATTAATTCGAGTTGGCACATATTATCATTCATCGATTCAATGCAAAATACATATACCGCAAATAAGTTTCTTCAGGTCTTCCTTAAAAATACAAATCATGAAATTTTAGTTTGGGTTATATATTCTTTCAATTCTTAATATAAAACCTAATTAACTAATTTAAGTAGATTAAGAATGTTATTTACATTAGTTAATATAATATATATATTTTAAACACCCTAATCATTTTTTTTAATTCCTTCACTTCTTCTCTTGCTTGATTATTGTTAAGAAAGTATCAATAGGATTAATTTGAAAAAAATTGATAAACATGTAATATTAACTTTCAAATTGTGACACAAGTTAAGGACTCAAGGAGTATTACTTTTTATATTTTAATCATATTTTTCTATTACCAATTTCTCTCTCTCTCAATGCTAGTGAATTCATTCAAAGCTGAAAAGTCCTGGTCCAACTAGCCTACGTTAGAGAAATCGGTCCAATTCCTCTGATAAAAAATAATATTATATGGCAAAATTAGTAAGACCACGTGAAGATGGACGAAGACATGCACTAATTTATTTTGAACGCATATCTTCTTTCGGAATTATGTCATTTTCCTACAACTTCATCAAATTAGTTGGAAATATCACGTCATATTTATATACTCGCTGTTGTTTCAAGTATAAAGCCGATATGAGAGTTTTGGTTTGCTTTTAAATACATCAATAAGTCTTATTTCCTCTCGTTTCCTATAAGTGTTTATTTCTTATGCACTGCTTCTATTTATTGGGACATTTTTATTTCCAAATATTGAATTTAATCATTAAATAACAGCAGTCGTTTTGAAAAAAAAAAATTATTTACATATTAATTACAAACAATAAATTATTTTAACTACGTTTTTTCTATGAATTAGTTAACATAATTTTATATTTAGGAATAGTGGGAGCGCATATTTAGCCCGTGCGGCCAAGGGAAAAACTTCACATATATTATAAAAAATTTTCTTTCCTCATTATCAAAACTTTTACAATTAATCAGATTATTTATTAAATTTCAATATTTTAATTTCATACATAAAATAATAGTATAATTTTTATGATATCTAAATTAGGGTAAATGATGATGATGATGATGATAATCTCCTCCTTTTAAATGATACATTTTCACTGTATTAAAAATTCTCGCAGCATTCTTAGATTATGTCAATTTCCGTTAAAAATAAAAGGAAGAAAAAAAAAATACATGAGAAAACAATTTAAAAAACATGAATAAAACAAATATAAATTTGATATGCTTTTTTTGGTAACGTTTTTAACAAGTGACTGATTATATACTATGTTAACCAAAATAAACTATTGAAAACTAGCCTTAGTGTGTTTCTATATTTACACACACACTCCTCTGGTCCTTAATATATGACTTATTTAACTACTTTAATTAAATTAAAAAAGTTAGTTAAGTTAGATAATAATCATAAATATGACATATGTTTATCAAAATACCCTCAGTTAAAATTTCTTTAAGAAATTGACATTTCAAAAAATATTTTAAATTATTTTATTAAAAATATCAAACAGTAGAATTGATATGATGTATCTATGAAATTAATGGGTAATAAGTATTCACTGACTTTATAAAATATATAGGCATATTATCAATAAGTAATAAGTATTATTGTGATATTTAATTATTTAATAGGGGTAATTTAGAAAAAAATTGGTAAATATAAGAAATATGTCCTATATTTAGGTCTAAAATTAACCTTCTAATTAGGTTCTATATTGAGGACCAGAAAAGTATATATTGTTGTTGAAACACGTACGTTAGTATTATATTAATCAAATTTTACTATTAATAAAGGAAAAAAGGGCCATCAGTCTAGTATAAAAGCAGCACTTTCGCTTCTAAAACGACTAAACCCTCACTTCAGCATTAGTTTCCATTGTCATTATGGAGATTCAAATTCCATATTCCATCCTCTTCACCTTCTTCTCTTTGCTCTTTCTGGTTCTAATAAAGCCTTCAAGATTCAAGAAATCGAACAAACCCTTGCCCCAGGGGCCATGGAAGCTTCTTATTGTAGGAAATTTACACCAAATGGTAGGGCCATCACTTCCTCATCACATCATGAGAGACCTTGCCAACAAATATGGCCCCTTGATCCACCTTCAACTTGGACAAACCTCCAACATCATAATTTCTTCCTCAGAAATGGCCAAAGAAATTATGAATACACACGATCAAATCTTTGCCAACAGACCCATTTATTTAGTAGGCAAAATTGTTGGTTACGGTGGTCCTGATATTGGCTTTGCTCCATATGGACATCGTTGGAGGCAAATTCGAAAGATTTGTACGTTGGAGCTTTTGTCTGTAAAGAGAGTCCAATCATTCAGGAATATAAGGCAAGAACAAATGGGATCTCTCATGAAGTATATAACAGAACCTGAAGGTACTGTTATTAATCTTCATAAACAACTTTTCCCCAAATTCCATTGTTGCTCGTGCGGCCATTGGTAAGTGCAAGAATGTGGACGACGTTGTGATTTATATGCAGAAAACGATGGAGCTGTCTAGTGGACTTGGTGTTGAAGATCTTTTTCCTTCACTCAAATTCCTTCCTGTCATCACTGGTTTGAAGCGTAAGCTTGAGAAACTGCAGGAACTGGGTGATGGGCTTTTGCAAGAAGCCATTGCAGAACATAGAGAAAGGAATATAAGAGAAGGCAGGATGGCGATGATGAAGCACACCAGGAAGATCTTGTCGATGTTCTTCTCAGGGTCCAAAAGGAAAATGACCTTGACATTCACATTTGTGACGACACCATCAAATCTATCACTCAAGTAAGTCTTCTTCCCTCTCTTTGAATGCTTCATACATAAAAACAAATACTTGATCATTTATAAGTTATAAATAAGTGTTTTACGTTATAAATATTGGAGTTTGACTCAAAGAAATAAGCTATTCTCAGGACATGTTCTTCGGGGCAACTGAAACAACAGCAACAATTTTGGAGTGGGCAATGGCTGAATTGCTGAGGAATCCAGAGACAATGAAAGAGGCTCAAGCAGAAGTGAGGCAGGTCTTTGAAAACAAAGGATACGTAGAAGAATCAGAATTGCCCAAGTTGAAATACATAGATGCCGTGATCAAAGAAATCTTGAGGCTTCACCCACCTCTTCCATTACTGGTTCCAAGGGAAAATTTTGAGACATGGGAAATCAATGGTTATAAGATCCCTTCCAACTCTAGGATTATTGTCAATGCTTGGGCACTCGGAAGAGATCCCAAGTATTGGAACGAAGCGGAAAAGTTTCAACCCCAAAGATTCCTTGATCCCGCAACGGATTACAATTTTAAGGGTACGAACTGTCAGTATATCCCATTTGGGTCAGGAAGAAGGATATGTCCTGGATCTTCATTTGGTTATGCTGTTATCGATTTGGCTATCGCCAAATTGCTTTACCATTTTGATTGGAAGCTTCCTGATGGGGTGAAGCCCGAGGATTTGGACATGGAGGAAACCTCTGGTAACGCTGCCTCTAGAAAAAACCATCTATGTGTGGTTCCCACAGTCGTCTATCACCCTTAGTTACATATATATAGTGTTATAGTAATACCACTTGGAAAATAATAAGGGATGTTTAATTTTCAGTATAAAATAGTGCTCTATGTTTTTGCAAATGTTTTCTGTAATAAAAGAATATGTGTGTGCCGTGCTAACATAAAACATGTCTGTTTGAGTAGTGTTTTATTTAGTGTATCCATTGTATTTGTTGCCTTCCTCCCCTACTATTTTATATTGTTAGGTATTTATTTCAAAACCATTTGTTACTCACAGGCCGAAATCCAACATTTGATAGTTTTTCAATTTTGCATGATGGAAAAGAAGAATAATCAAAATTTCACCCAAAAAAACCTGAAATGTCGTAAGAGAGATAATATAAGAGGTCTAGTTATTATGGGTGATTTAGTATTTTTAAAATTATATTTTCATTTTTGGTCTTTTAAAATAATTATGATTTTCATGATTCTCTAAAATAAATATTGTTTTTTCTTGGTCCTTGGTTTTGATTCTCCCAATCAATTATAAACGATATCACAAGAATTTAGCTCGGGGTTCGTTTTTCTTTTTTAATGATATTTTTCTGTTATGCTATCTTTTTTATATTGATCATATAAATGATTCACTACGCGTATAATGATAAAAACTAAGAGAAATCCCACAGGGCCAGGATCTATATAAGTTGGTTACAAAACAACTTCGATGTAATTTGGGTGTATCTGAAAATATAAGCCTGGCTTGTTTCTGTTTTTTAATTTATGTTTTTAGAGTTAGTTTTATGAAATTGACTTTTTAAAAAAATTTAAAAAAATGAAAATAAAAATTATTTGGATAATTGTTCTAAAAAATTGCATTTGAGAAAAAAGACTAAACACTTATTTGGAACAATTATTTTGAAATCAACTTGAAAAACTAACAGAAAGTGAGAGACAAAGTAGAAACTGGAGAATGCAATAAATGACAGAAAGAGGGTTGGATTGAAGTATTTGGAAATGACAAAAATAGGTGCAAGAGACAGAATGAAAAGCATGGCGGCGAGTAAGGAAAAAAATTATGCAAAATAATAAAACAGAAAAAATTTAAAACGGTCAAAAAAAACATAGATATCTATTTTTTTTGTTTTACAAAAAAATTAATTAAAAATTAACAACCAAAGTTTTTTTTAATTTTCTGGTTTTTAAAAATAAAAAATTATTTTGAAAACAAGAAAATAAACATGCCCGTATTGCACGATATTGCCCTCAACATAAAAACCGATAACTGAAATCATAAATCGCGTGGTTTCTCGCAAAAGTAATAGTGTAGAGCACACCTTTGCATTTGAAAAGATACATATTAAAATTGATTTATGAGAGAGAACTTTTCAATGCTGGCTTAATTACGTGAATTATTGATTGGAATGGATAAGCTACATTTTCCAATTGCCAAAACAACAGTTACGTATTCATTCATGTCAGTGGCAGCAACACTTCCGTCTTCAGAACTTCGTGAAGCACGTTTAGCTTGGGCAAAGCATGGATTGCTCACGTCTGTATTTGATAACTTCTTGGATGTTTTGGAGTACCAAAGAGGAACGAATAAACCTTATAAAGTTAATGGAGAAGTATGCATAATATAATACATACGTCTAAATTTCTCTCTCAGTATTAATAAGTGTGTGTGGTAAGATTGTGTTTTGAAATATTATTAATTGATGAAACACACAGGTGGGATGTAGATGTCAACAAAGAAAGCTGTTCTGAGCCGGTGAAGATATTATTCTTAGTGCTTAAGAGAACAATTAGTGAGACTGCAGCCCAAGCCTTTAAGGTTCAAGACCGTAGTGTCCTGAACCACTTAATTCAGCAGGTAAGAAAAAGGTCTGCCTATCTCTATTTTTCTTCATTGATTTCCTCATCAATAAACTAAAATCGTATGTCGACTTCAACATTTTTTTTTTTTTTCAGTGGGTGGATATTCTAAGATCTGGGTTGAAGGAAGTAGAATGGTGCAAAAACAAATGCGTGCCGAGCATAGAAGAATATGAGCGGAATGGAATTATAACAATGGCCTTGGGACCAATTGTCTTGTCAGCTATGTATCTAATTGGACCTAAGCTTCCACAAGCCGTGGCTGAAAGTGCAGAATCCAATTACGTTTTAGATGTTCTTGGCCTCCATGGGAGATACCTCAACGACGTCAATGGCTAACAGGTGAGATGGATGAGTCGATCAATCTCAGTTTTCATGTGAATGTTGTAGCAAGAATGATATAAGATTTGGATATGTGTGCAGAGGAGAAAGAACAAGGGAAACTGGTGGACTCGGTGCGGTTGAGGGTGATTAGTGGGAGTGAAGAAGAAGATAAAGAAGAAGGGTGAAGAGAAAAGGAAAGAGCTTCTGAGATTAGTGGTGAAGAAAGGGGGAATCATAGCATCCACTGAGGTGAGAGAGGTGTTTTGGAAAATGTGCAGAACTCTTGAGGTGATTTATGGGAAGGATGACATAATTTATTCAACGAAGGTGCCTGATGAGGTGCGAAACATGGAAGATGTAATACCTGGAAATCCCATCGTTTTGGTTGCTGTTAGTTCTCAGCTCGGCCCACTATAATTGTTTTGGGCCATGAATAAAAGTGTTGGGCCTATCATAAGATGTTCATGTGTCTGGCAGTTTTCCAATTAGAAGATGAGATCCCATGTAAATAATACTACCCGCAATTCTTAATATAAGAATTCATTTAAATTTTATTTTGATCATAAATATAAAATTTTAATTTATTTGATCTCTCATATTTATCTTTTTTTTCTAAAGTAGTCCTTGTAATAATAATAGTTTTAATCAATACATTTGATTAGCAAGGATATTTTAAGAAAGACAATACTTATTTATTACAAATAACTAACTTAACTAATTTTCTTAATCTACTCAAATTAGTCTATTAGCTCTTATATTAAAAACTAGAGATAGTACTTTACAATTAGTATGTTCATATGGCTGCATATTATTAAGTGAGAATTAAAGCAATATGGATTTTGTACTTAGTAAAATTATGGAATTATCAGATAATTAGCTAATCGATCTAGGATAACTAGATGAGAAATTTATCTTCACACCATCAAATAATATCAAATTGATATTATACAAATACTCCTACTGAAGTTGTACTTCCCTTAATTGTCGCTTTGGGGTTACTTCAAAAATTAACCGAATTAATGCAATATAGTGCACAATCCGGGTCGTTTCACTTTGAGGAGCCGAAAACGAAATTAAACCCTAGTAAATAAATGCAAGTAACCTAAACTATAAAAAGAGATTTTTGATTTTGAAAAGCTGTTAATTAAATACTACCAATCAAATTGAAATTTAAAATACTTTTTTTTATATTTTCTTTTATATAAAAGATGATTGAAATAACTGAAGATGAAAGAAATGAAAATGAGACACACAAATAACACTGATAAAAATCAATCCTCCAATTCAACAACGCAGGCAATCATCACTCTAAAAGATGTGGGAGTTAAAAACAATGAATTAAGAATTATAACTAAGCTTTTGATCCAACAACCGAGCCACCTCGAGTTGCCACAAAATATTTTCCTAAAATCTCAACTTACTAACTGCAACCAGAATAGTAAAATGGGATTAAGGATGCTTAAAACCAATGCTTAATTAGAACTCTTAAATCCAAAATAACAGAATTAAAGCTAGCAAGAGACTATATGATCCAAAATTCTAAGCCACCTTAGAAAATCACAATATATTAATTCCAAAATCAATACAAATGTCATAACCACAACATTATAATTGAGATCAAAACTATAAACAGCCCAATGTCAAATACTAAGCAATAATCCAGTCACAATAATTCCCAAATAATAAACAGATTAAGCAATACAATTATCCCAATAATCAGAAAAACTATCCTAAGACCTAGGAATTGTTAAACAATTATTGAGTAAGAAATTAAAGCAACTAGAACTCCCCCTTAAAGATCCAAGCTCCTGCCATTATTGTTGAATTGGAGAATCAGAGGATCTTAGCCACGGTTTGCCATCAAGTTTGCTGCCACAATCAGTATTTTGCTACGGTCAGCCATGGAAGAAGACGGAACGCAAGCTTGTTTCTCTGCTCGTGCTCCTGAGCTCTGTTTCAGCGCCCAGCTCTGTTCACCTGGTTCTGTGGTCGCACTGAGAAAGGAAGAAGACGAAGTCGATGATGATGATGGATTTTGGTCAAAGGAAGAAGAGATGGATGGTTTCGCCGTCGACTCCTCTGGTCCTCACTCTCTCGCTCGCGCCTGGTTCAGCCGCCGTCTACGTGTGTGTGTCTCCCCTGCGTTCAGCTCGTTCGGCCGCTTCTCCAGCTCTTTTGTGTGCGGCGTGTTCGTGTGTTCCTTGCTTCCGGGTCCTCCTCCGCCTAATTGAAGAAGATAGATATTAGGTTGGGGCAAAACGCAACGTTTTGCCCCACCTAATTATTATTATTATTTTTTTCTTTTTTTTTTCTTTTTCTTTCTTTTTTCTTTTTCTTTTCTTTTTATATTTTTAAATCTTCCAAGAACCTGCAAGCAAAATTCAAGGATAAGGTAGTATTAATTGTCCTCAAAAATCAATTAATCACAATTAAATCAAAATATGACAATTTTGCCCCTATAAAATAATAATTCAAAATAAAACAAAATAAATCAATTAAGGCAAAAAGGGACCAATTAAGCTGACAAAACTCATATAAAAGATACCAAAATATATAAAAATAATTGAGTTTGTCACCTACTAATCCTATGTTCATTAAGTTGAGAATTCATAAATTTCCTAAAATTTATCTTTTTTAAAGAAGAGAGAAAATTTTATATTTCATAAAAAACTAATTACATGATAAAAATATTTTTAGAAAAATTCTAGAACTTCGTGGATTTCAACTCCGCAAGATTTATTCCTATGTATATAGGTAAAAAAAATTTTATTTCAGTCAATGTAGTATCAATCATCAAATGCGCTTCTGAATTCTTACACACACTAAATGGAAGAAGCAGCCATGATGGCCGGCAATATTGAATCAGTTACAAAGTGCACAAATATTATATATATATATATATATATATATAGACACCAATAGAGGTTGGGTCTAGTGAAATGAACTAGTCCCTCACAACGTGACGAACCAATGTTTAAATCCCCGCTGGGAGAAGTGCCCACATTTAGTGCCGGATAGTACCTCTAATAGGATTGCCTCCAATAGGAGGATACCAATGCTTTAGCAAATATATATATGTATATATAGACACACACATACACACAAAATCACTTGTAATTCATCCTCACATATTAAGAAATACGTTAAATTTTTTTTGCCAGTGAAAATATTAAATTCTTTTTAAAGTTACCGTTATCAAAAGTTCTCTTTCTGTATTTATAAATTATTTCCACCTCTCCTCTTTTCTTTTTTAATAAGAATTAAATAAAAATAAAATTAGAAAATGATAATTAAATATCTTACAAGTCATTATATTAAGAATCTAAGTAGTATATCCGTGAACCAAAAACACTATATTGAGAATCGAAGTAGTATATCCCTGAACCACAAACCAGATACAAATTATATAAGTGCTGGAAATTGCTTAGAAAGCAACTCTTATAAGGCATAATCAATCAAATCTCATCCTTAAACTAACTTCCTCAAATTAAATTAGCCGCACAGCTTTTTGTTGGGTAGACTAATAACACTAGTACATTTGAATTCAAGTTAATTGCTAATTTTGAACATTCAAACAAAATACTAGTGCAAATGAAATATTAATAATACAATTAATTAAGTGGATTAATATTGGGGGCCCTTATATGTATTGTGATGTTGGGTATGTCCAATACAATTAATTCGAGTTGGCAAATATTATCATTCATCGGTTCTATGCAAAATATATACACCGCAAATAAGTTTCTTCACGTCGTCGTCAAAAGTACAAATCATGAATCTTTTTTTTTTTTTAAATAAAAGGAGTATATTGATCAAAATATGTACAGAAACAGAGTACAAAAAATTACACAGTAGATCTAATGGAGCTAATTACACCTGCCGCGTTGGCAGTGTGCCTAGCCAATGAATGGGTAGTAATAATAATATTCTCGGGCCACAATGGGTCATTGGCAAAGATACATCTGTTTCTATTATCCCAGAGTTTCCAACAAAGAGTGCCAAAGAGAAGTCTCCAATGGGTACCATTACAGCGGGGATTAAGGTTCCATAATAACCAGTCTTCGAGGGGCTTGTGAAAGAAATCATGGGCACTATGTGGTGAAATTATCTTCAACCAGCGGTTTCTTGCAGTAGGACAGTGGTGAAGGATATGGTTGAGGTCTTCTTCAGCAGAGTGACAAATTGCGCAAGTTCCTTCTAAAGTCATTCCCCTTCTTACTCGTTCGGTGAGGAGGCGGTTTTTCAATGCAAGCCAAAGAAAGGTACGAATTCGTTGTAATCCGGGCCACTTCCAATCCATGTCCAGCTGCGGTCTTGCTCGTCACAAATCATGAAACTTTAGCTTGGGCTACATATTGTTTCTGTTTTAAATGAAGAACTAATTAATTAATTTAATTAGTAGATTAAGAATGTTAGTTAAATTAATTAATATGATATTTTTTTAAAACACTCTAATTATCTTTCTTAATTCCTTCACTTCCTCTCTTATTTGACTATTTTTAAGAAAATATCAATAAGATTAATTTGAAAAAAATTAATAAATATATCAAATAAATCTTATATATAGGACCAATATTAAATTCGAATTATGACATACGTTTGGACCGAAGGAGTATTACTTTTTATAGTTTAATGATATTTTTCTATCACCAATTCTCTCTCTCACAATGCTGGTGAATTTATTCAAAGCTGAAAAGTCGTGGTCCAACTAGCCGACGCCAAGTTAGAGAAATCGGTCCATATCCTTTAATAAAAAATAAGATTATATGGTTAAATGAGTGAGACCACGTGAACATGGACGAAGACGTACAATAATTTAGTTTGAACGCATACCTTCTTTCGGAATTATGTCATATTCCCACAACTTCATCAATTTAATTGGAAATATCACATGTCATTTTTTTCGACCGAAGTATCTTTCCATCTAAACAGTAAGAGACTAATCCCTTAAAATACTATCAGACGCTGTAGTAGAGACTCCTCTCAACAATATTTTTCTTCATAAATACTGCTCCAAAGATCAAACCTGAAACATAATGTTTAAGTTATTCAAGTCTCTTCCACTTGAACCAACAAGTGTTGTTTCACATGTCATATTTACGTACACAACATTGTTTCAAGCATAAAAGCCTGTTGAGTTTTGCAAGAAAAATAATAGATTTGTAAAAGATAGGGCAGGATCTATAGGTGAGAATGGGGCACAGCACTGGACCCATTCTAATTATGGTATGGATGCCTTACTCTTGTACCCATAATAATTTAATAATTCTTTTTGGGCCATGAATTAAGTGTATATATAACAGTAGGCTTTTTCCTAGGAGAGTCCAATATAATGTAAGATATTTTTAATTGAATCATATAGTTTTAAAAAAAGTTGTACCAAAAAAAAATATAGTTTAAAAAAAAAACAGTTAAGTATAACATATACTACCTTTGATCCTTAATATAAGAATTTGTTTAACTTTTATTTTGGTCTTAAATATAAGATCCCAATCCACTTTGTCTCTCATATTTATGCATTTTTTTTCTAAGATAGTCATTCTAACAATAGTAATTCTAGCTAATATATTTGATTAGCAAGGATATTTTAGAAAATACAACATTTATTTATTACAAATAACTAACTTAACTTCTTTTCTTAATCTTCTCAAATTAGTCAACTAGCTCTTATAATTAGGACTGGAGGTGGTAGTATTTTTTTCTCAACAATTATCATAAAATTCCAAATTTAATTTTAATTAAAGTCATTAACATGCATCATAAAGTAAAAGACGATATTTCCCAATAAATTAAGAGTTAATTGTATTGAGAATATTTTTGAAAACGCATCACATATGATTCATTAAGTAGGTGAAAATTGATTATCCAATTAAATAGGTAACAATAATCCTAAAAGTTAATTAATACTAATATACAACAAATTAAATTGATCAAATTGAATAATTTATCATTGGGATGCTACATATTCTGTGCAAACCTTCTTGAGATATTTGCACTAAATCGGCTGTGATTATACTTATTTGATCTTTCAACAAGATTAGCTAATAAAAAATTCATGTTAATTAATCTTAATCCATACAATAAGAAACACTTGGAAAATTTAATCAATATTTGAATCCTAAAAAGGAGTGAGGAAAAACTTACAAAATGTCATAAAATCAAATTGAATATCATCCCAGAAAGATTACTGTATTGTTTTAATTAATCCTCGTGGATTTCAACTCCGGAAGATTTATTCCTATATATATATAATTTTTTTTATTGGTTGAGATAATATGTTAGTCCTCTGGTTTTTATTTATAAGGCAAAAAGAAAATATTTTTTGGCCATATTTATAGGACATTGAGAAAATTTTTTTTGTATAGATATTAATTTTACCTTTCATTTATTATTGTGTTGATTTTATTTACATAAGATGTAAGGTATATTAAATAAGGATAAAATTGAAAAGTTGTTAAATTTTAAATAAGAGTTAATTTAGTTTAAAATTTTTCTTAGTCTGTGTAAAACAAGTTGGAAGTGACTTATAAATAAGAGTAAAAGAGTATTTTCAGGGGAAAAAAACTTTCTTGCATGTGGAATAAAAAATTAAAAAAAACTCTGAAGGGGGAACATTCATTTAATGTAGCATCAATTATCAATACATTTCCAAATTCTTACATATACATATACGCGCGCGCGCACACATAAATGGAAGAAGTAGGAATGCAGGTTGTGCCTCAGAAATCGGTCCTTCACGGCTAACAAATTAAATATATAAAATTATCTTTTCCAGATGCTTGATAAATTAAAATTAGAACTTCTTTTTTTTTTTTACCAGCAAATCAAAACTTCTACTATGCTTTTGAAATATCTCATTGATGGCCGGAAACATTGAATCATTTACAAAGTTGACAAATATCACACACACACCACCCTGATACTTGATATAAATCAGTCATACTCATTCTCACATACTAAAAATATATATTAAATTGATAAAAAAATTTTTAAAGTTATCCTTATTGAAAGTTTTCTCTTTCTGTATTTATAAATAGTTCTCACATCTCTTCTTAATAATAACTGACTAGCTTGTAATGATAAATTTTAGAGTAAAAAGTGACAGCCTTTGACATGTCATTGGTTGGGACTTTATAGTTGTCATATTCCTTCTTTAAAACTTTATTATAATTCTCCCAATATTGAAAGAGTCAAACAGATAGGAGAAGTTTTGAACCAAAAAAAAAAAAAAAGAAGAAGGAGAGTGAAAGGGGGAGGCCATTCAATCAATCAATTAAGTTTGACTATAATGAGAAATCTCAGAAAAACTAATCAGATAATTTAGATCACCTATCTATATATTCTATATTTTTAATGCAAATAAAGAAGATCTAAAAAAAAAAGATGTAATGATAAGAACCCCCCATTAAATCCTAATTAATCTAAAGAATATCATAGATATTCTTATTTCAATAATTCTAAATATATAAAATAATTTTAATTGTATCTTATGTCATATTTCACCATGATGCCCGGGTATTTTATTTTGAAAGCATATTAAATTAAATGAGCCAAACCCTTCATATAAATTGAGAGTTTAGCGAAGTAACTCTTTTGACTGACTTTAATTTGGTGGGTTGAAAATTCAAACCCGGCTCACCATGCAAGTTAAACAAACCAAGCACTTAACTCATTAATTTCTATTCCCATTCTATTCGCAAATGAATTTTCCACCAAAGACCCTGTTCATTCTTTGAAATTACTGTATACTCGTAATTAGTAGTATTGTAGGGTGATTATAATAGGTGCCCTTATAAGGAATAATCAAATCGCATCCTAAAACAAGCTGATCATGCTAGTGAATTTGTTCAAAGCTGAAAAGTCGGGGTTCAACCAATAGACGATACATTAGAGAAATCGGTCCAATTCCTCTAACAAATCGTGAAGATGGACGAAGACATGCATTAAGTTAATTTGAACGCATATCGTCTTTCGTAATTATGTCATATTCCTACAACGTCATCAATTTAGTTGGAAATATCACATGATTTATATTTTATATACTCGCTATTGTTTTAAGTATTAAAGCCTATATGAGAGTTTTGGTTTGCTTTTAAATATAGCAATAAGTCTTATTTCCTCTTCTTTCCTATACGTGTTTATTTCTTATATGTAATGCTTCTATTTATTGGGACATTTTTATTTCCAAATATTGAATCCTAATCATTAAATAACAGCGGTAGTTTGTTTATATAAAAAAATTATTTACATATTAATTACAAATAATAAATTATCTTAACTATTTTTTCTATGAATTAGTTAACATAATTTCATATTTATGATTAGAGGGAGTACATATCTAGCGCGTGCAGTCAAGGGAAAAGAATTCACATATATTATAAAATATTTTCTTTCCTCATCATAAAAACTTCTACAGTTAATTAGATCATTTATTGAATTGCCATATTTTAATTTCATACATAAAAATGATAGCGTAATTTTTTATGATCTCTCAATCAGTGTGAATAATAATAATAATAATAATAATAATAATAATTATTATTATAATCTCCTTTTAAATGATACATTTTCATTCCATAAAAATTCTTGCAGCATTCTTAGATTATTTCAATTTTCATTAAAAATAAAAGGAAGAAAAATACATGAAAAAACAATTTTAAAAAAATGAATAAAACAAAGATAAATTTGATATGCTATTTTAGGTAACATTATCAACAAGTGACTGATATTTTATTTATATACTACCGGTCCCAATTATATAATCTCGTTTGTAGTTTATAAATGAGGTAAATAAGGTTTTATAATTAGGACTGGAGGTAATATATACACATATAGTGTTATACGTACATTAATATTATATTAATTAATAAAGGGGAACAGAGCCATCCGTTTAGTATAAAAGCAGTACTTTCGCTTCTAAAACGACCAAACCCTCACTTCAGCATTAGTTTCCTTTGTCAGTATGGAGATTCAAATTCCATATTCCATCCTCTTCGCCTTCTTCTCGTTGCTCTTTCTGGTTCTAATAAAGCCTTCAAGATTGAAGAAATCAAACAAACCCCTACCCCCAGGGCCATGGAAGCTTCCTGTTATAGGGAACTTACATCAAATGGTAGGGCCATCACTTCCTCATCACATCATGAGAGACCTTGCAAACAAATATGGCCCCTTGATCCACCTTCAACTTGGACAAACCTCCAACATCATAATCTCTTCCTCAGAAATGGCCAAAGAAATTATGAAAACGCACGATCAAATCTTTGCCAACAGACCCATTTATTTAGCAGCCAAAATTGTTGGCTACGATGGTATTGATGTTGGCTTCGCTCCATATGGACATCGTTGGAGGCAACTTCGAAAGATTTGTACTTTGGAGCTTTTGTCTGTAAAGAGAGTCCAATCATTCAGAAATATAAGGGAAGAACAAATAGGATCTCTCATGAAGTATATAACTGAACATGAAGGTTCTGTTATTAATCTTCATAAACAATTTTTCCCTCTGGCAAATTCCGTTGTTGCTCGTGCGGCCATTGGTAAGTCCAAGAATGTGGACGACGTTGTGTATTTTATGCAGAAAACAATGGAGCTGGCTACTGGACTTGGTGTTGAAGATCTTTTTCCTTCACTCAAATTCCTTCCTGTCATCACTGGTTTGAAGCGTAAGCTTGAGAAACTGCATGAACTGGGTGATGGGATTTTGCAAGAAGTCATTGCAGAACATAGAGAAAGGAACGATAAGAGGAGCGAGGATGGTGATGATGAAGCACACCAGGAAGATCTTGTCGATGTTCTTCTCAGGGTCCAAAAGGAAAATGACCTTGACATCCACATTTGTGACGACACCATCAAATCTATTATTCAAGTAAGTCTTCTTCTCTCTCTTTGAATGCTTCATACATATAAACAAATACTTGATCATTTATAAGTTACAAATAAGTGTTTTACTTTATAAATATTGGAGTTTGACTCAAAGAAATAAGCTATTCTCAGGACATGTTCTTTGGGGCAACTGAAACAACAGCAACAATTTTGGAGTGGGCAATGGCTGAATTGCTGAGGAATCCAGAGACAATGAAAGAGGCTCAAGCAGAAGTAAGGAAGGTCTTTGGAAACAAAGGATACGTAGAAGAAACAGAATTGCACAAGTTGAAATACACAGATGCTGTAATCAAAGAAATCTTGAGGCTTCATCCACCTCTTCCACTACTGGTTCCAAGGGAAAATTTTGAAACATGGGAAATCAATGGTTACAAGATCCCTTCCAACTCTAGGATTATTGTCAATGCTTGGGCACTCGGAAGAGATCCCAAGTATTGGAACGAGGTAGAGAAGTTTCAACCACAAAGATTCCTTGATCCCTCAACGGACTACAATTTTAAGGGTACGAACCATCAGTATATTCCATTTGGGTCAGGAAGAAGGATATGTCCTGGATCTTCATTTGGTTATGCTGTTATCGATTTGGCTATCGCCAAATTGCTTTACCATTTTGATTGGAAGCTTCCTGATGGGATGAAGCCTGAGGATTTGGACATGGAGGAAACTTTTGGTAACACTGCCTCTAGGAAAAACCATCTATGTGTGGTTCCCACAGTCGTCTATCACCCTTAGTTATATATTTAGTGTTATTGTGATACCGCTTGAAAGATAATAAGGGATGTTTAATTTTCAGAATAAAATAGTGCTTTATGTGTTTGCAAATGTTTTCTGTAATAAAAGAATATGTGTGTGCCTCGCTATGCTTATTAATTGTACTTAAAACATGTCTGTTTGAGTAGTGTTTTATTTAATGTATCTATTGTATTTGTTTTCTGATTTATTGGTATACAATATACAGTTTTTTTACATATATAGCTGCTAATTGAAATTAAATAACCCTAATCAAATCATGATTCATAAATCAATTAAACGATATCACAAGAATTTAGCTCGGGGTTCGTTGTTCTTTTTTAATGATATTTTTCCATATGCTATCTTTTTTATATTGACCATATAAATGATTCCCTACACGTATAATGATAAAAATTAAGAGAAATCCCACAAGGCCTCCTCCAATTTTCGATGAAATATTACCCAGCCAGGATCTATGACTCTATAAGTTGGTTACAAAACAACTTCGATATAATTTGAGTTTGTATCTAAAAATATAAGCCTGGCTTATTTCTATTTTTTAATTTATGTTTTTAGAGTAGTTTTACAAAATTGATATTTTAAAAAATTTTAAAAATAAAAATGTTTGGATAATTGTTCTGAAAAATTGCATTTGAGGACAAAAGATAAAAACTAATTTGGGGCAATTATTTTGAAATCAACTTGGAAAACTAATTGAAAGTGAGACACAAAGTAGAGATTAGACAAAGAGACATTATATTAACAAGTGCAGGAGACAGAATCAAAAGGATGGCCGCGAGTAAAGAGAAAAATTATGAAAAATAATAAAACAGAAAAAAAAGGAAAACGATAAAACATGTAAAAAAAATTTTTTTGAGGTTTTTTTGAAAAAAAATGATATCTAATTTTTTTGTTTTACAAATAAACTTAATCAAAAATTAACAACCAAACAATTTTTTTTTTGTTTTTAAAAACAAAAGATTATTTTGAAAACAAGAAAATAAACATGCCCGTATTGCACGATATTGCCCTCGACATAAAAAACGATGTAGAGCACATCTTTGCATTTGAAAAGATACATATTAAAATTTATTTATGAGAGAATACTTGTCAATGCTGGCTTAATTATGTGAATTATTAATTCTGCTACGCAAAACTTTTTTTTTTTTTTAATACTTTGGACAGTATTTATTTGACTTAATGTCTATCTCCTTAGTCCAACAACCGTCTGGAAAAGAGGCATACTTACCTCATATGGAAAACGGTCTATCACGTTAAACGAAAAGACTTTAGAAATATGAGCCAATGAAAACCACTTTTCTTTGGCCAACAACCACTTTTGCTTCCATGCTTTTGAATAATTGATACAAATATTATGACTTTTCGGCGTAGGACCACGTTACATGAGAATCTTCTATCTTTTCAGATTGTTAATTTAAAATTAAAATGTATTAACTATATAACTGAACTTGTTAAATTTTAAAGTTGTATCATAATAATTTTTTATTTAAAAATTTATTACAAGTGTGTTTTGGAGATAAAAAATTATTAATTAAAATTAAAATATGTTAACTGTGAAATGTAACATGTTACTTTTCAAGATTATCTTGTGATAAGGTTTTATTCAAAGGTTTACTGCAAGTTTTAAAGAGATATGAAGCTATTAATTTAGAATTAAAACTTGTTAACTATCTAATTGAACTTATTAATTTTCAAAATTATATTTTGATCAATTGAACTTTTTAATTTTCAAGTTTTATTCAAAGACTTATTGCAAATGTGTTATGAAAACAGAAAATTGTTACTCCTCCGGTCCTAAATATAAGACCCTTATACACACTAGTATAAAAGTCTTACATTTAGAACCGGAGGAGTAATTTAGAATTGAAATATGTTAATTATAAAATGGAACATGTTAATTTAGAATTCTCTCTTGGTTTCTAATAAAATGAGTATTAGAGTCATTTCTTAAAATTTTAAAATTTCTCTTCACATCCCATGACCTAACTAGGGGGTTTGACAAATTTAATGGCCCAAGTAATAATTTGGGTTATTTAAATGTCTTTTTAAAGAATTTTTCTTATATATTTTTGCCCAATTTTAATTTTCTAATAAGAGAATTTATTTTCTTAAAAAAATAACTGTTATCTCATTGTCATTATGTTTTGGCTCTACTAAAATTATTAACAAAAAAAATATGAAATAATTAACATCCAATTTTATAAAAAAAACTTGAAAATTCCCTTCTAGCGTGGTACATATAGGGCCCAAATCATAAATATCTTTTCAATTGTGATTTACGAAATATAAAGTTATGAGAGAGGAGTTTTGTTTTTTTTTTTGTTGCTAAAGTATAGACATCTTTCTATTAGAAATAATTTTATTCGAGACACTGTCAGGCACTAAATGTGCCTCTTTCAACAGAAAGAAATTTTGTTTTGATTTAAGTGAAATATGTTTATAAATATTTTTTATCATTATTCCAAACAGGCTTCTAGTGTTTTTTTGCTTTTTTGAGGTAAAACAGGCCCTTACTTGGAGGGATTTGCATACTTTTTTAACAGGGACGCGGGCCTCATGTAATCAAAACTTAAAAGACATTATGGCCCATATAATTTTTCAAATTGACCAGATTGCCCTTATTTGACCGAGAAGGGAGACAATCGAGCAGCGCAAAACGGCGTCCTCGTTCAGAGATGATCGCAGGCTTTCATGAAGAAAAAGGTAATGGAGAGGCAGAAAACGGCGTCCTCGTCCTCCCTGTCCTCAAGCTTTTGCTCTAGCCGACGATTGAAGGAGAAGAACACTGAACCAGAAAAATGGCGTCCTCCCGCTTCTCTGTTCGGCTACGTACTTCAGAGCAACGCTTCCCTGTTCTTCGTTTTTCCTTTTTGTTTCATACGATTAACAAGTTCGTTTGACTGTGACCGATTTAATAACACCAGTTGAGAGGGACATGGTATATTTCTTTTGACTTTATTATTATTTTCCCTTGAAACTCTTCATCTTGTTTATACATATCCAAATATATTAATGGTTTGTCTTCTGCCCCACTTTTGACTAAAGCTATAAACTAATCCTACGAAGAAACGGGCCCTCTCCTCCACTTTTGACTAAACTATTTATGGATTTCCTTATTATTTGTTCATCTTGCAATCTATGGACGTCTCTTGAATTCCTTTGTCCACACGTTTTTTAAAAGAAAATCGAGTTAATTTATCAAATCCTTTTGGCGCTTTGATGCAGGGGAAAAAAAAAAGCTCCTTAAGTTAAAATGACACTGCACCAATGTAATATTCTTCTATTATATATGTAAACTTGTACAACCTTAAGATTTGAGAATGCATCACAAACAACCTTTTGTTTTTGAATTTAGCCTTGTTAATAAATCAGGAACAGAGTACGTGGCACAATCTTGTTATATACGTTTAGTATGGGGCCAAAAATGAACCAATCCGAAACATCATTTTATTACTTAGAAGACTTACATGAAATTACAAATCACACAGGGGTTATTAGATGCGATTACATTTATTACGCGACTCTCTCAAAGAGAACTTTTTCAATGTGAGAATTTACAGTTTCTGGATGAGTGTGAGCTGCATAATAAAAGCTTTTAGTGACAGTGAGGAATGTTTTCTTCATGTTGAGATCCATGCCATTTGAAGAGAGAACCAACTGCACTAGCTCTTGCATTTTCACTCCTATTTCTGCCTTCCCCTTGTAGCTAACATTGCTATTGTTTTCCTGATATAAATTCCAAACCAGATATATAAGTGAACTGTATCATGCATACATATACTACCACTAAGGAGATGAAATAATCTCGTTATTAATGAATGAAGCTGATTAATGATGTTTCTAGTTAAGAAGTAATCACCTCGGTGGTTTGGAGAGAACTTAATTGGTGGCAGATTTGATTAGAGAGTTGGAGAAGTCTGTGATACTGAGGATTGATTTGTAAGTAATGAGGAAGTTGGTAGCCTGCATTTAGGTTGATCATGTTCACCAACAGCTCAGCATCTCCTTCCCACTGATCTCCACCGCTTTGCCATCCCAAGAGCCACTTTTTCCACTGCATGCATTCAAATATCATTATACTGCAGAATGAAGTTACGGAATATTGCATTTGTATTAACGAAGACAGATCACTTACTGCATCATGAAGAATATCGAAGCCAGCAGAAGGTGAGCTCTGAGAGAAGGAATGCAAAGTTTCTATTAAAGTCCCAAAAAGACCCTCCCTGCTCCTGTTTTTATTCAGCCATCTGCGATATGCATATATTATTAAGTTAAGCTTCTAATCAGAAATAAAAACGTACTAGTGAGAAGTGTAATTACCGTTCATTTAAGGAGGTACTGCTGTTATTGAATTCATGAACAAAGGCTTCTCTTTGGTGTTGGTCGGGATATGTGTATCTGAGTGTGTGAATGAGAGCAGAAGTTTTGACCCATGCAAGCCGTTCTTGGGATCTCTCTGGTTCAAATATGTTGGCTGTAGCCAAGAAGTAAGCCAAAAGAAGCCTTTCTTTGCTCAGTCCGAACATTTCTAGTCCACATTCTGAGTACCACCTGTATAAAAATCATCATAACTTTTAGTTAATATTTCTGACTTTTATGCACCCTGCCCAGAAAAATGAGAGAGATCTAGGTTGATCTTACTGTTGAATTCTGTTCCATTCTACTCGGTGCAAGGATTGGCACTTGTTATAGTCTAATTTTCCAAGTTCAAGGTTACCGTTGTTGCTGACTTTGTGCAGCCTGCAAAACATGAAAACCATCTTTAATTTTCAACTCAAAATATAATGTTCAGATCATATATCCCAGAATGAGACTTCAATTAGCTAGTTACCTGTAGAGAGTCTTAGAAATCCAGACATCATCACCACCACCGTATTGGTCCAAGTAAAATCTAGTCTCTACTCTTGGCAAGCTTGCATACCATGGGAAATCCAATGCATAACTCACCTGTCATTATCGCTTAGAAAACTTAATAACAATTTTAATTTTTGTTCATAAGAATTAGCAAACTTATTTACAGGTAATATCGAATGAGCTTAAAGAAGAAATTAATACCTCGCCTGGCAAATCCTTGGCAATGATCCACTTATCAAGAATTTGATTATCAGCTCGTTTTTTAGATAAGAAATTGGTTGCATATTGCCTGCCTTCATAAAGAATTGTCTCTTCTGGGAATTGAAATTGAGTGGCTCTGTAAAAGTTAAACATCACTGTTGCCCCTTCATCTGTTTGTCCTGGCAAGCAGCAGAACTCGCCATCTTTCTCAAACGTTTTAAACACATCTGTCCCATATGACCCACCAATTTCATTCATTAGTATTTTCCTGGAAAATTAAGTTCATGTTTATTGTTGTCCAATATGGTATCTTACTTACTAGGTGAAACATCGTAGCCGTTTAGTCTTAATAGTCTGAATCCCATGGATGTGTCATCAAGGTCTGGCAAGTCTGAATCTTTTGTCCACCCAATGCCTCTCTCATTCCAATTTCTGAAAAAGAGTTATTGATAATATTGATCAAAATTCCATTGTTCTTGTTCCATTTGAGGTTTAAACTTCAATCAAAGTGATTTTAATTTCCCAACGTTACAATTTTAAGCAATCAATTGCAAGCTAGACAAACCCCTGAGATGGTAACCCGTTGGAGAAAAAGAGAAGAGAGGCAGTTTATACCTGTGAACATAATCTAGGATTTCTTTAATATGTGGTTGAAAATATCTTGCGATTCCCAAACGCTCCAACCGATCAACAATCCATAGTTGTTCGAAAAATTCTATGGGGTAGAAATCTGGGACTGCAATTTATTAAACAAATTAAAAAAAAAGGATTAATGTCACAATCATTCAAAACTTAATGTTAGGCAATTTAGATCAATTCCATGATGTTGCATAATTATTTACTCCCCTAAGTCTTAAATATAAAATCTAGCTGAACAATTTGTTTTGGTTATAAATATAGAACCTGAATTGTCTTTATCTTCCTCATTTAATGTTTTTCTTCCAAATTACGCTTATTAATTTCTTAACCTCAAATCACAAGTGTCATACTTAGTACGAGAGAGTACAATATATATAATTATACGCACCTCCGCCATTAAAGTTTTGGGCGACATTGTTCAAGTAAGTGAGGCAGTGAGGGTCGTTGCTTTGAGTGAAAGCAAAGGCAGTGGAAGAAGGACAGAACAAGTAAGAGCCATCTTTGCTTCTTACATTCTGAAGCTTATCCCATTGAAGCCCTGGTATTGCTTCCAAGCTGAACAGCAACGTCGTAGGAACACTATGCAAAACTTCCATCGGTATCCTTTTTCCCATCATAAAATAAACCAGTCAAACATTTGAGTATTATGGGGTCGATTTAGGAATAGTTCTTCATATAGTTTGGATCTTTGAATTTAAGAGGGAATCTATAATCTTTCTATTATTAAATCTATAATCATCAGTATTATATATGTACCGTTTGAGCTTGGCATCTCTCCTTGCAAGTATTTCTGGGAGGCCAGGGAAGTCATCAGGCAGATCCATGTTCAAACCTTTTGCCCAATGCAGAAGTGTTGGCAGAATGACTTCAAACCCACATGTCATGTGCTCTCTATTTTCCGTTTCCAGCGTGTTCGCGTTCTCTTTGAAGAACTTTAGCCCTACATTTATTTAAAATTATTAAATTAATATGTAAGATTTACATAAGTTCTCTAGACTATATATGCATCATGTTGGAATTATTCAATAGTCGAACAATGGTGTGAGGAAATTCCATTGAGCAGACTAGTCAAATTTTTATATATAAAAATGAAGCAAAATGACCGCTAACCTGTCTGCATTCTTGCTCATTTGAAAAATAATGAGTATTATTATATGGTCACTTTTAAGATGAATTGAATTGTCCATTGGAAATTTTAAACTAATTTTCATTTTTATATTTTAAACTAAATTTATTTTATTCTAGAAAAACCCAGAAAAAAAAAGAGTCTAAATGATTACTACATTCAGTCCTTGATATAAGAGTTAATTTAATTTTCAATTTGGTTTTAATTATAAGACCCTAATTGACTTTGTCTCTCTTATATATCTAGTTTTTTTCAAAGTAGTTTTTGTAGCAGTTGCATATATTAGATGTTCTATCAAATGATGATTCTAACTAATACACATGATTAACAAGAATATTTTAGGGAAGACAACACCTATTTATTACAAATAACTAATTTAACAGACTTAATTAATTTACTCAAATTAGTCAACTAACTCTTATATATATATATATATATATGTATATTAAGGACCGGAGGTAGTACTTTATATCCTTAATTTAAAAGTTAGATAATTAATTTGGAGATATTAAAAAGATTCATTAAGTTAATTATTTATAATAAACATGTGTTAGCTTTCTTAAATTACCCTTTTTAATCATGTGCTTTATGAAAATACCTTTGGGTAAGAACCCCTTACAATTAGTAGGAATATCTTTTTAAAAACAGTTACAAATTTAGGAGATAAAATGGACTTAGTTCTTATATTTTGTATTAGACGTAATCCTCTGACTAGTTTATTTATTAAAAGGTGAAGGCAGCAAGTAAATGGCCCACATGTTTGAAGATTTGACCGAGAGAGTAAGAAACGAAAGAATGATATAACATCTCAACTAATTAGGGTCATAATATAAGGGGGGAATCCTACCTTTGTGGACCTTTTCCGGATGAACGTTGTAGTGTGTTAAGACAATAACAGAAGCTAAGGTGCAAAGAAGCCTATCATAAGCCACAAATATATCCGCATCTCCCCAGGATCCATCTGGCAGCTGATTCTCTATTAACCATTGAAGAGATTCTGGGAACTGAGGGGCCCCACTTCCATTCACATCTTCAACCAGAGCGAACAATGCTGTGTGATAAGCCGATGGTGATATACTCTTCTCTCCTTCTTTTGATTCTAAGTTCTTTCTAATGCTTTCCACTCTCTTTCTGATCTCATCGTTCTTCACAGAGCCCTAATTTTCATATCAAAACAATACATGACATTCACATATAACACATCAAACTCACTGCATTAATATTAACATCGCACGTATGTCAACAAAGTGTTCAATAAAACTATACGTACCTCCAAAGCTTGTTCATCTTCTTGCTTCACCTGATCGATCCCACTCTTCCAATTCAATTTCGGGGTTGTCAAACCTTCCACGAGTTCTGATGAAGTTTTTGGCTCTGATATGCCTCTAGTGCTTTTTGCTCTCAAGTCAGAGTTATTCTTCTGTGAAACTATGACTTTAGCATTCAACCGCGAAGCCCCTGTAACAACATAATGATCATCACATAGGCTTATAAAGAGAACGATAAATTAATATACTCGTAAAAACCATTAAGAGGTTGAAGTAGTTGATTAGATTACCAGGAAAGGTGTTGTTAGAAGGAAGATGGATTGGCAGGGGATTGATGGAGGAAGAAGATAAGTCATGGCGAGTTGAAGAAGAAGGAAGAGACTGAGAGTAATAGTGATATAAGGTGGATTGAGAAGCCATTATGGCTTGCTTAGCTGCTTCTTCTTCTTCTTCTTATTGGAATAATCCTCTTCCACTGTAAATGGCCATGGCGATATTCATATGCCATTATATTTATAAGGATTAAAGACAACGGGTGTGGAAAAGCACGCGCAGCCTCCAAATAGATTAAATATTATGATGTTCAAACTATTCTTGCCCCACTTATTGACTAGTGCTATAATATAATCCAATGAAGAACCGGGCCGTCTTCGTGCACATATTTTAATGATAGAAATAGTTATGGTTTTCCTAGTTATTTGTTTATCTTGCAATATAATCCATCGACCTGGTTTTAATTTTTTTTATTTATGTTATCTTAAGGGAAGATAAAAAGAGAATTTTACTTGACCTGAGAAATGACTCATTCGATCGTGGAAAAGTTTACTGGGTTTACAGATATAACCATTGTTTTTCCAAGGAGAAAGTATTCTTTTGTTTTTTCATACGTAGAAGATATAGATCATCCTTAATAGTATACGTTATAAATAAAAGTCGAGAATTGAATTTTCAATAATTTGTATTTTTTTGACTACTTCTTTTTTTAAAAAAAAAAAAAATACAAGACCTCAACTACTTCTCTTCTTCATTCTCATGGTTTTCCACACCATGCAATGTTGATCAGTCCAAATTCCATAATTTTGTATATAAATTATTGTTGTTGTTGTTGTTGTTGTTGTTGTTATTATTATTATTATTATTATTATTATTATGATGCACGGATGAAAACCTTCATAGTAAAGTTCTTATGCATAAAGGATGGGGAAAATTCAAAGATAGAACAACAGATGGGAAATAGCGTTACCAAAATTTTTCGTCCATCGATCGAGCCTTAGTCGTCATCAAGACTTCTATTAATTGTAAGAAGAATCTATAGACTCACAAATTTTGTTGACAAAACTTGGCATGTATTGAATTTTCTGAGTTAGGATTCTTTTGCGAAAACATTAATGGAAGATGTAATAATTAATAAATTAAATCACATGCTAACTAATTGAGGTTTTTTTTTTTCATTCAAAATTTTGAAATGGCTTTAATTCAATGAGCATAAATGCATAATATTATATATCTGAATTTTTAATGATAAGATGGAATTTAATTCCAATAATAGCACCTAGCTTTGATTGATTTCAAAATTAAATTTAATCCATTAAGGGATAAAGTTGAAAACGTGAAAAACCTATGTAGGAAATGTTAAATGTATCAAAAAAAAATGTAGGAGATGTCAAAACTACTTAAGTTCAGTCTAAATTAAGCATGTTTTTCATAATAATCACCGCAAAATCAATGTTCATGTGGATGTCCTTGTCACTTTGATTGCCTATTTAATGATTTGTGTCCGTTTCCGTTCCTCCATTTTCATGCCGCCAAAGTTTCCGCGCAAAGTTAAAATAGTTTTTTGTTTTTTGTTTTAAAATCAACATGATTTTGCAATCTGAGGGGGAAAAATCAAAAGATAATAGCTTTTTACTATAACTACACAACATTTAAAAATACTTAAAGCGAAATCATTTATATTAATATATAGATTTTTAAAATATCAAGAAATCATGAAAAAAAAGTTCATATCTATAATATCTTTTTTGTAAATTGATATTTAATAAAATATTAGCATAAATTTTTAAATTTTATAAAGCATAAATTTCATCGTTAGCATACTTTAATACTACTATAATTTAATGTTACATCATGCCGCATTTGTTAGAATTAAATAATTTATGCTATAAGTAATTCTTACATTAAGAGCCAGAAAGTAAATTTAATTAATTGGGAGGAATCCATCATGTGCTCTTATATCAAAGTTTATCCCTTGTACTCACCACAAAAATATGATATATAAACAATTTATATAATGAAAAGTAAATAATTTCGTAAAGTAGCCTAACATATCCCTTATAAATGAAAAGTTCACTACGTTAATCATAAATTAATACTCCCTTCACCCCATTTACATAAACTAATAAAATATATCTTTTATTTCTATACTAACAACATATTTTTTTTGTACGACGGAATACACAGCAACAACATATTTTACTTATGCATGTATATGTAAGTGTATGGGATAATAAGCACATAGATAAATACAAATGAATAATTTATTTATCCATGTGATTTAAATACTAATTTGGTATGTTAATTGGTTTTATAATTTTCGGCCCAATATCCTGTCTTCATGGCTGATTTTTTTTAATTTTATTATCAAGTCAATAAAGCTGGTTGCGTGGGTAATGATATATCTCATAAAAAATTTAAAAAAATCACTACTATAAGGTTTTAAAAGGAAGAATATAATCACAAAAAAAAAAGAATCATAATAACATGTAAGTACTATGACTTGTCATTCATTTGTTATGAGATTTTTTGTAGTGATTATATTCATTCTTTGAGGTCTTTTTCTTAAAAAAAAGTGTAATTTTAAATCCACTTTTGGATATGAGAATTTTGTTAATTAATTATTTATAAATGTATTTTTATAAGCGCTTTTAAAGTTTTAATTTTTAAGGTCTGCAATTCTAGAACCCTCTCAAGGCCCGGCTAGATTTGGGCATTCACCTTTTTTTCAAACTAGAAAAGAAAAATCATTATTGTACTATTAAATTCTAGAGTAAAATACTTTAACCTTCCTTACATTTCGTTTTAATTACACAAACTTTCCCTCTATTTTGAAAATATACACTTAAATCTAAACTGTTAATTCCGTTAAGAATATTTGAAAAAGTTTTTTTAATTCAAATTTATATTGAAATACTTTCTATTTACTAAATTACCCTTCATAATACTAAATCCCAAAATCTTAGTTAAAATTACATCGAAGAATTTAAGATTTTCACCTTTATCCTAATTTATTTTTTTTTATTTTTAAAAATGTTGTTTGTTTAATGTTTTTATCGTATTGGGCCAAAAAATTAAGTAATTTAGTTAATGCAAATATAAATTTAAATGATTTATATAAGTTTCCAAACTTGAATAATTTATATTATGTGAAAAGAAAATAAGTATTCAAAATATTTTCTAGCCATTTAAAAAAAATCTTAAGTTTCAATATTTCATGAGAAACTAAAATTATATAATTTTATAATATAATTGAAATTAAAAATTTTGAAAATACATGTATTATAATTATTTTTTATAGTATCAAAACTTATTTTTTATAGATATAAATGTTTAAATAATATTTATGTTAAAGAGGGATATTTTGGTCAAAATAAAAATTTAAAAGTCAAACTTAACAGTCAACTAACGACTGGATGGATGGAAATTGAATTTTAAAAATATAAGAAAAGTTTATGTAACATTCATTTCAATTTGAAGGGAAGTTTATATACGTTTTCAAAATAGAAAGAAGATTTCCGTAATTTAGATAAAATAGAGGGGTTGTCAAGATATTTTACTCTAAATTCTATCTTCTAAACAAAGCTTCAAGCAACATGACTGATTTAAAGTCAGACGTATGAGTACTTGAGTCCAGGTTCAACGAACATTTCACGTGTTATATAGACATGGCCTATTATCACTGCGATTATTCTTACCGGGCAAAAAAGATTCGTGAGATTTATACATATTTCTTAATTCTATTTTATTAACAACAATTTCATTAATTTAACATTTAAGTAAAATTTATTTTTTAAAAAAAATCAGAAGAAATCATGTATAAATGAATATAGAGAGTTCGAATTCACCCCATTGCCATATGAGTTATCTCTTAGGTGACATTTTTACCAATTATGCAGCTATATGAAATTAAACTATAATATTTTTATAATAAATAATAATAGTCAAAGGTTGTGTTGAATATATAAATATATATTGATATACTCATAAAATTAGCTTTTATATAATAATTGGTAATTGACTATTAATGGGCCGCTGAAGACTACTCAAAATTGAATCTGGAATACTTTAAAAGGTTAAAAAAAAAAAAACAAACAAAAGAGGCTCGTGTGGCATATGGAGACAGTAAATTTACAGTAATTCTATAATGAAAGCATAGTCTGTTTTTATTATAATATATCGAATGAATTTCATTTTACAGAAAGTTATTAATTATATGCCTTAATAAAACTTAACAAAAAATATTTTTCACAAACGATAATTATATGGTTAGTTTTAGTAAGTTTATGCATTATATAATATATTGGAATGCGATACTTTCGATGGCAAAAAAAGGAATGCGATATTTTACTATTGTTTATAAATCAGAATTTTATTTTCCGTATTTTAAGAAGAAATAGTTTTAAATACATGTAGATGATAATTTTAACAAGACTAAAGTATACTTTTGGTCTCTTAATTTTATATAAGATTTTATTTTTGTCTTTTAACTTTAAAATGTAATCTTTTAGTCTTCTAACTCTAAAACCGTTAATAAAAACAATGATATTGAGCTATTAAATGTTGATAAAATATTACTAAATGTTATAATATTAAGTTTAATTTTCAAAACAGTCATGATTATTATAAAAAATTATCATTTAAAATTAAAAATTTTAGGGTTAAAGGACTAAAAGTATGCTTTTTAAAGTTAAGAAACCAAATTAAAACCTTACATAAAATTAAAAGACTAAATGTATACTTTAGCTTTTTAATGAATAATGAAATAATTTTTGCCCAATGACCCAAGGCCAGCAAGACTAGGAGAGACCAGTAATTATTCAATGCTCTCTAGAGAGAGAGAGAAACGTAGCCGCCATGAATTTTTATAGCAAGTCCCGTTTGGGACGAATTATATTTTAATATTTTTTTGAACTAACTCAGTTGATATTAATATTATATATAATACTTATTTCACATGTTTATAGTTAATTAAATTTTATATTAAGGATTGAAATATTTCTATGAAACTCTTAAGAGAATTTGCGCTAATAATTTTAAGAGATGAAATTGATTTTGGACCCCTAATATTTGTAGTTATTACTCATTAATCAATCAAAGTTTCTTAAGTGGCTGAGCCGTCTTGAGCTGTCCCTCAAGACTCGAGAGTAACTGAGACAATAAGAACAGAGTGAGATGAAGGTAAGAATGAAGAATTCAACTTTAAATCATGATTTAAAAATATAAAGTAAATATAATTAGAACAAGTGTCTTTCTTTTGTTGGCTAGGCTGCAGAAGCTGTGTGGTTTATTGTTTAATTAACTAGTTTTTCCAATAATAATGATTAAATAATTTTTAAAGTGGACACATATTTATTTCGTTTATGACAGGCGGTCGACATTGGGGTGTAATTTAAAATAAATACTATGCATTATTTTTCTAAGTGAAAATTTTATTTTAATGCTTTAGTCAAATGTCCATTTTCCGAGCTCACCTTTTTTTTAATAATTTAATCCCTTCATTTCAAACAGGCCAGTATAGACTTCTCGTGCACATACACTCTCTTCAATTATACTAATTTTAAATCATAAAATAAAAAACTTATTATATATATGGGATAATGAAATTATGGTTTCTCAGTAAGAAAATTGATACTTTGATTTATAACTATGACTCTTTTGAACTTGACAGAGCAATTAAGTTAGTAGCTAGTCTAGTTGCATGACAACAAAAAAAAATCCAGTTGCACACACATTGTATAATTATACTATGATACTCTATATTAATAATTTTTTTAGAGTGACCAAAATATTAATATTATCTTACAAAAGATCTAAATATGATTTCTAACCTATATATTGTTATCCACACACACATTGTGATGACCAAGAGTATTCCACACATAAAATCACAGTATCAATGTTCATAACAGACAATACAATACAACAAATTTAGTAAAGTTGTGAATTCGAATTAGGTTGTCGATGTGAGGATCTTGTTATTAAGGTGGGCAATCTGTAAGTATCTTTGTAAATAGTCTCTAAGTAAAAAGACATACCCTGACTTTAGTGAGCTCTGAGAACTCAACTTACCTAAACTTTTATTCACAAAAAAAAAAATTATTAAATTTAAGATTCAAAATTGACGTATAATTTTTACTTTGTCCAATCTAGCAAGATCCATATTTAATTTAAAATGAATAACATGCCTTTTTTTCTAAACGAATAAAAAAAACTGTATTGGATTAGTAGAAGAGTACTTAATTTAAATATTTTTATAAAAGTTTTATCTATTAGGTCCTTGAAAATCGATCATGTATACTTTTAAAACATAACAATAAACACCCAAAAACAGAAACTTACAAGTCTCAAAATAGTTGGCTAAAAAAATCTCAAAAAAAAAAGATCATTTATTTTCCGAAATAAAATATATGAATCATGTGACGGCATTTTTTGTTAAAAAAGGTTAATTTCATTAATATTCGCTGCACTGAACGATACAATTATCAATTAGGCATATATCAACAAAAGTTATAAATAAAATGTTTCGAGTCAACTATTGAAACTTGCACACGATTCTAACCTTTTATTCACGTTAATTAGTTAATCTACATCGGTGTTACGGGTATTTTTCTAACTGAAAAAATTTGTTTTATTGTTTAGTCAAATTCTGTTTCCATAGTTTACCTTTTTAAAATTAATTTGAGTCCTTTATCTTCTTGATTAAATTGACCTTTCATAAAATTTTAATATTTTATTTAGTCACGATAATTAGTCAATCCACATCAGTATTATATGTATTCTTCTAAATGAAAAACATACTTTAGTTGTTTAGTCAAATCCTGCTTTCTTTCTTCTTCTTTTTTAACCCAAGATATCCGCTGTGAGTAACGGTGGCTAATCCCTCACACTATATGCTTTCCAAAGGGGCTTTAATACTACCCATGAGACCATCTCTATACATACTATCAAGGATCAAACCGCAGTTAAATATTTAAGGAACCCAATGAAGTGTCAACTATGTTAGGTGTCCTGGTTTCTTGTTTTTCTAGTTTAGTTTACCTTAAGGTTAATTTAAATCATTGAATAATTGACTTCTATATATTAATCACACACCTTAATTATTGACTGCTGTGGCATTAAGCACTCTCTGAATTATAGTAATCGGTTCAGTTCTATCTTAATTGCTAGCACTCTCTTTATAGAGTGTAATCATATTAATTCATCCTACGGCATCAACAATAAATTCACTCGTTTCAATAAAATTTCTGCATCTTGGCAAGTTGCCTGCTCATTTATCATCATCATCATCATCATCATTTCTTCACACACAATCTTAGCATATAGTTAAATCTTATTATAAATTTGGCAAAGAAAAATAAATATCATTATAAAACCTTGCTGGAAGTTTTCAGAACTCGTCGTCATCAAAACTTCAAGATCTATTTAATATGAGAAAAATGGAGAAAAGTCAAGACAGGAAGGTAAGAAAATTTTAATGAATTCAATTTTAAAAAATGAAGAAGTGAAGTTTAAAAATTTTAATTCATTTTTCTTACTCACATCTTTTTTTTATTAAAATTTTATAACCCCACTTCTCCAATCTGTTGAATTAAACTCATTAAAATTCTCATCTCCTTTTTTTTTCTCTCTCTCTATTTTTCTCGTGTCAAACAAATGGCTAGGGATCGAGAAAGTGAGTTATATAGAAAAGATAGAAAAAATGCCGTTTGTGCTAATCAATCCCTGGTTCCCCCCCCCTTAATCTTTGAACGGAAGGGTTAAGAAATTTTAATTTTATGTAGGAATATAATAGCTTAGTTTGGGGCAGACTAATTTAATTTTAAAGTTTTCGTGACTTTTGCGTTTTTAATTCATATTTATATCATCACATATGAACAAGACTCCTTGTTTTATCAATCTTTCTTGTGTTTACTGTTATATAATTCGACATCGTATAATTATTCTTAAGAGATGGCCGAATCATCCCAATGCTGATAGATTAAGAAGTCAATCAAGATCGGTTGGCAAAAAATAAAGAATAAGAAGTTGATTAAAGTCGTATTAGATCCTAATCTATAGGAAGGGCGCATATGCGTTAAGGAAAAATTAAGGAAAAATAACTCTTTTTTCCCTCCAGGCTTTAATTGTCTTATCTAACTAAATATTTAACATGCTAAACTGATTTTCGGTTCAACGAATCATTTTCTAGTCAACTCTCAAGTTTTCAACCTGAAAAAGAAAAAAAAATAAAGGAAAAGCTAAAAGGTAAAAATTTGTCACTTTTGACTTATGCAGGTAAAACTCATTCTATATATTGGTAACATTTTTATTTTTGTGGCCTTTAATAAAACATTTTAATTCGTAAAACTAAAAATTATTTGCACGTATTACAAGTATCCAACAAAGTGTAAAATATATATACATATGTCAAATAATAAATCTTACCTTTAATTATCTTATGCAACAACTTTTAATATTTAAATAAAATTTTAATTTATTGAAAC
This sequence comes from Neltuma alba, assembly GCF_004799145.2. Classification (NCBI taxonomy): domain Eukaryota; kingdom Viridiplantae; phylum Streptophyta; class Magnoliopsida; order Fabales; family Fabaceae; genus Neltuma; species Neltuma alba. The sequence continues at coordinate 2,078 of NW_021632726.1, read as the reverse complement.
GTTTGGGTCATATATATATGGGTATTGTAACGTGTCAGTCTATGTTGCTGAATCTGATAAATAAAATGACTGAAAGATTCAAACAAGAATATTCACTCATCAAAATAAGTAGGTGAAGGGCAATTATTTCAGTTGAATGAAATCTAAAAAAAAAAAATAAAGACTTAGAAAACAGAACAATGGAGCCAAAAATTCGACGGTTTAATTTATTAATAATGATATCCTTGTCCAGCTAGAAAAAGAAGACTTTGAAGTTGCTAATTGACTAGGAAAACGAGAGCTTTCATGTTGGAAAAGTAGGAAGAGGTGAGGCTTTTTTTGACCAACTTTATTTCACATAAAGCTGGAAAAAATAAAATATGTACTAGTTAAAATTCTAATGTCCTAAATTTCAAAACGAAACCCAAATTTATCCAAAATCTGCCGTTAAAACTATTTAACTTCCACTATTTTCGTGTGAATTGCACTTTGAAATACTATCGTACCAACTATATATGTACTACCTGGAGAATTGAACTAATCATAGGGCTCATCAGTTTTTCCAAAATTTAGATATATTTAGTTTATTTTCAAAGAAATACAACATAAAATTAAAATAATATTCCAGATTAAAAATAAGGAGAAAACTTATATCCAGTTCATTAGATCCAGTCCAACCAGTTAACAAATCAATACGTGTCACCTAGATTAATTAAACACGTCACCATTTCACACTGTCTCCCCTCTTTAATCAGTTGCAAGTTCCTGAATCTACAGTCCTATTTGCTACTATGGAATTAATAACACAGATTGCTGCCGTCCACTGTTGGTCAATCTTCCTCGGCTGACAATCCGATCCGCTTTGCCGAGTACACTGCCACTGCCCTCTCTTCACTGCCGCGGCAACTTCTTGGGCACTGTCGGCATTTCTCATCGGCTGCCGTCATTTCTTGACGATCACCGCCCCATGAACGGAGATAGGGAGGAGAAATCCGTAGTAGCAAATAGTATTGTAAATTTAGGAAATGACTGTATCTACAAGAATCTCCTGCCTTCTATGGAGCTCAAGTTCACAAGATCTTCGTAATGCTATCTCGGATGTCTTTCCCCTGATGTAATCTGTTTTGATTTTTTTTTTCCGGTGAAGGTTTGTTTTGATTTGTTAATTTCTCAAGCTTAAGCTTACCTTGTTATTTGGGGGGAAAAAAAACACAAGAAGGAAATGATTAATGTTACGACTCGTTAACGGAGCAGGAGACAATGTGAAATGATAAGGTGTGTTGTGAATCCAGGTGGCACATGCTAATTAGAGAACTGGTTGGACTGGACCTAATGAACTGGATATAAGTTTTCTCCTAAAAATAATGATGAATTAATATGAAATTTAAATTTTAAAATATAAACTTCAAATAAAATAAATATGTGTGTGTTTTTTTTTAATACAAATTTCTCTCTTTATTCATTTATATTAAGACAGAGATAGCTAAAATATATGAGTATATTAAAATATAGAGCCCACACATTATGTAAGAGTTTAGGTATAGAGATAGTTTAGAGAAGTAATTAAAGAGAGAAATTCGATAAAAGCGGAGAGAGGAGCCGAAAGGTAAACGGTGTAAGGAAATAGAATAACGGGTTTGCTCAGTCATAATTATGTTGCTTCTGTAGTGCTATATGAAATTCTCCCTTTTTCTTTTATGTTAATTTTTCATTTATGGAATTAAAGAGATTTTAGATGTGGAGGGAAATCCATATTATCATATTTTTAAAATATTGTTAGAATAAAATAATATTTTCTTATTATATATTTTGTATACTTTTCAATGAAATCATATTTTTATGCTTTTGTGTTAATTATGATTTTAAAATTTGTGATTCTTTTAACTGTTTTTTTTAGCCCTCTAATGAAGTACTACCTTTAGTTCTATTTATAAAACCTCATTTGTAAAAATCTTATAAATAGAACCGGAGGTAGTGTCATTGAACAGAGTTTGGATTCCCTGAAAATCCGCATAGAAGAAGTACTTGTAATCAAATTTCTTTTAGTAAAGATTTATTTTTTGACACGATGTCACAAATTTGTTCACTTTAGATTAACC